>NC_052508.1:70783651-70975205 GCF_014356525.2 Nilaparvata lugens | reverse complement strand
ATTCCCAATTATCAGGCTTCAGATACAATTGAAACAAAAAAAATCAAGTGGAGTAGATTGAGCATGAAAATCTCTACAATTAATGTTCAGTAACATTTTCACCTAAAATTGAAAATAAGCTTAAATTCGAGAAAATGTGATTATTCAATAGCAAATTATTGTTGATTCTATTAAATCATTCACTATGAAGAGATAGCAGACCTCATGTGTGTCTTCAGCGTTATTGCCCTGTCACCAGCTGGCTCAAATCTTTGAATAGTAGACTGTGATGCGCGGGAACACTAGCGTCAGGTGATCAATTTTCATAACGGCAAGGAAAGTTGTGTGAGTGCGCCACACCAGATTTTTACACTTAAATCATTACAAGAGATGTGAGTGAAGTTGAGACAATAAGAGCTCCCTCTTCCACGTAACCCACATTTATGAATAGTATTTATTTATAATAGATTCGCTTTTTGAATGATAGACAAGGACAGCAATACCATTGCTAATCAAACACTGCCATTATAACGTGGGCCATGGGTTATGGTTAGTGAATGTAGTTGAGTACAGTTTACTTTTCTAAAAAAAACCTGTGAATGATAATTCCTCGCACACAGGCTGTTCCCATGCATGTGAGGGACCTTCTTCAACTTCTGTATATGCAAATTGTATATTAAAAGTTAACATTTTGTATATTGTTTATACTTTCTAAGAAGAAGCATAAAGATAATTTCAATTTTGGAGATTATTATTCAATCACGTGAAACTTAATCATTACAATGTATGTATGGAAATAACCTTCAGTCAGTAAATTAGTAAGACCTTCATTGAGGTATGGTGATTCATTGAGGTTCATCATGAGTGGTATAGAAGGGCCATACACATCAGCATCCAAAAGTCCAATATTCAGGCTCGGCTTGATAGACGCTAGAGCTGTGGCCAAATTGACTGAAAAAGGAAAACATACAACTTGATATTGAAAATGTGAGCAGTGTAGAACACAATATAATTTATGATAAATTTCACACAAATTCAATTGATTGCCTATGTTTAATGCATTACCGCATAATCTGAGATTGCCAGGGCTTGGGTTTTATTTATTTATTTATATGCAAATACAATTCAGGTATAAACAACAGGCATTTGTCCAAAACTGTTTCAAACCTTAATTTAGAATACACAGTCTAAGGCTTTATTTATTTATTTATAATTTACAATCAACTTAAGGACAAAGAAAGAAACTACAGTCCAAAACTTCTTTTCATCCCAATTTCATAAAATAAATTGTCCAAATAAAGGTTTGTAAGACGGTACATCGTTAATGTCTGAGAACGCTCAAAATGTGAGGTCTATAGTGAGGTCCACGTTATAATGACAGTGTGTGATTTGCAATGGAGTTGCTATCCTTGTCTATCGTTCAACAAAACAGATGGCACCATCTCTTTCACGCATTGTGATGTTGCCACATCGTTTATCAACAATGTAGAAATTTAAGTAATTGACAAAATATTTAATCTCAATCATAAAAATTTATAATTACATCTTGAAAAAATATATTTTCTTGACAAATAAAATATGATTAACTATTTTCAACAATAATGATCAGTTAAGGCTGTGCAAAGGCTAAAAGTAAACTTTCTACTGGTGATATTTTTCAAAGTTTTTCGATTTGTATATCATCAAGCTATCAAAATGAAAAAGTTTTCTAAGGAAAACGTTTTTTTTCTGATCATTAATTTTTGAGATATGAGCGCCTGAGGTTTGAATTTTTCGGACAGAACATTTAAAATTCGGTAAGATAATATAAATCCATGAGATTTAGAGGAGGAGGCTTCATGGTATTGTTGATCTAGTAAAAAAATTTCTGAAAATATCAACTTTTGAGAAAGTTATTCAATTTACCAAGAATAACTCAACTAAAAGTTATTATTTTTTTAGTAAATTGAACAACTCTCTTAAGAATAAATATTGTCAGAAATTTTTTGTTTTACTAGATCAACAATACCATGAAGCCTCCTCCTCTAAATCTCATGGATTTATCTCTTACCGAATTTGAAATGTTCTGTCCCAAAAATTTAAACTTTAGGCGCTCATATCTCAAAAAGTAATGATCAGAAAAAAACATTACCTGATAAAACTTTTCATTTTCATAGCTTGATGATATACAAATCGAAAAACTATGAACAATATCACAGTAAAAAGTTTATTACTTTCCTTGCCTTATTACCATAAGTAAGGAAAGTATGAGTATATGTGCGTCTGTCTACATATCTCATCTCCCAATTAACGGAATGACTTGAAATTTGGAACTTAAGGTCCTTACACTATAAGTATCCGACACGAACAATTTCGATCAAATGCAATTCAAGATGGCGGCTAAAATGGCGAAAATGTCAAAAACAGAGTTTTTCGCGATTTTCTCGAAAATGGCTCCAACGATTTTGATCAAATTCATACCTAAAATAGTCATCAATAAGCTCTATCAACTGCCACAAGTCCCATATCTGTAAAAATTTCAGGAACTCCACCCCATCAATGCAGATAGATTCCCAATTATCAGGCTTCAGATACAATTGAAACAAAAAAAACAAGTGGAGTAGATTGAGCATGAAAATTTCTACAATTAATGTTCAGCTTCAACCATCATACAACTACATTGTCCTCACATTGATATTTCGCACAATGACATGAGTTCATGCGACTATGTTCTATGAGAATCACCCGCTAGATGCACTTCATTTCAGTATTTCCTAGTGGAGAGGCGCACTTAAGGACACCTCAAGGATCAAAATTTCAAACACTTATAGCTTTTGACACAATGCTAGAAAAAGGCGAGAGCAAATTTTTCTGTCCGATTTCGAGATTTGGCAGAAATAGCTAAAAACCGGAAAATGAGCTGAAAATATGAGGTTTTTGGGCCACTCTGTATCTAGCACAAGGAAATTTTGCATGAAGAAATTGGTTCTGGACTTCTCTTATGTACTCAAATAATATATCAAAA
Source organism: Nilaparvata lugens (assembly GCF_014356525.2). Taxonomy (NCBI): domain Eukaryota; kingdom Metazoa; phylum Arthropoda; class Insecta; order Hemiptera; family Delphacidae; genus Nilaparvata; species Nilaparvata lugens. The sequence goes on along the minus strand of NC_052508.1, from coordinate 70,972,222 downwards.
AATCAGAACTACAATATAAATTGCAAGCACACCCCCTTTTTTATTTCTATATTGACTGGACTATATAATGCATAATCTGAGATTGCCAGGGCTCGGATTTTTTACGATGTGTCTGAGAAACGATGTTTCGTTAATGTCTGAGAACGCTCAAGATGAGAGGTCTACCTATGTTTGAAGATTTAAAAATAAGTTTCATTATGGCAGCCTAGATTTCATGAAGAGTAATGTATTATAATAAATCTACAAAGATAAAGAATTCTTTAAACTTTAAAGGTTTGGAGACCGCAGACTGCGTCCTCAAAATTCTTGGGGGTGAGGGGCTCAAATCAAATCATGGGGGTCCAGAATAATCAGAGTGATTAAAATGAGTACTGATGAAATTGTTTTCGTATAGGGGCGGGTGATGATTTTTTATCTGAATTTAGGGGGTGCGTCTTGGGGGTTGGTGGTCACCCCAATACATATTTATTTAAAATATTTCAAGAAAGAATTATGGAACCAATAGAGGTATTGCATAATATTTTAAGCGACCCATAGACGCTCAATATCATTATATAATACAAGAACCCACTTATTCCCCCAGTGTGGTAGGGGAAGTAGAATTGTACCCACAGTAATCCTTGCTTGTTCGTAAGAGGCGACTAAAAGGGAACCACTTTCCAAAGCCCTTATTCCTCCTCCCTTCTTCTTCTTCTTCCACATGCTTTGGAACTTCTTTATTTTCAAGAATGGCACCTTTCCATTGACTCAGCTTTGTGCCATTCTCGTCAGTGCGCGACCAACTGTATGGCGGGGTCACCTCGTTTCAAAAGGGTGAACATTCGCTGTTCCAATTGTCGCGCACTACATCCTTTCTCTGTCCTATCCGACCACTCTGGTTATTCTTTTCTCAAATGATCATTTCTCTCACTACTTTCAGAAGCGTCTGTACCCAGATTGGGCGGCTGATACTCCAGGGAATAAACCCGAAATTGCAGTACCCAAAACAGCCTCGGGATGGACAGGACTATCGGAAACAAAATTGCTAAACCTAGAAAACGGAACTGGGTTGCGGAACAATATTGAAAATGCTCCTGTGCATGAAAGAATTATTCAAAATAGACGCAACTGGTGCAGTCATTTGGATAGAATGCAACCTGGAAGAATGCCCGTTGTAGTCCAAAACTATAGACCTACTGGAAAAAGAGATGTAGGGAGACCAAGAAAGAGATAGGTACCGGAACAGGTTAATTAATAAACCTAATCCCTCAAGTGACATCTTCTTCACTTGATGATGAGAGCCTACTTATAAAATCATGCAAAACAATTATTATATTATAATAAACACATCATATACGCTGAGGTCTGATGTAGGTACTTACTGTATTGTAAAATAATATTGAGTGTCTATTTGGTGCTTTACAGCTATCAAAAAATTGAAATATCCCACCTGCAGTTGTCGATTTTCCGACTCCACCTTTTCCGGATGCAATGAGTAAGATGTGCTGTACGCCAGGAATGGGTTTTTGTTTAGGAAGATTTCTTGCCATTAATGCAGCTCTCCTCTTTTCCTCCATAGCATCAGTTGCTTTATAGCATTTTTGAGTATAAAGTTGCTGAGGAAAATAATAAATATCCAACTATTATCAGCTTATTAAATGAGCGTCCACCAATAAGAAAATATTTTTGATTATGTTTATAGACAGGACTGCTCTGAAAGGACCTGAATAATAATTAAAAATTACATCACTTTTTGCTTTTAGAAAAAACGATTAGATAGACGACTATCTGACTGCTAGTCGTTTTTTTCTAAAAGCAAAAAGTAATTTAATAATAAGCAGTTCGTGATGGAAAACAACATTGGAGAATAAAAATTACAATCATTCTGTTATTCTATTATTTATAGTTTATTATTAAAATTAATAATAAATAGAATAACAGAATGATGGGAATTGTAATTTTTAATTATTATTCAGGTACTTTTCAGAGCAGCCCTGACTATAAACATAATCTAACATGTATATTTATTTTTATTGGTGGACGCTCATTTCTATACGTACTCCATATACGGTATGTTATAAGTACTCATCTATACACTAAGCTGCGTTTACACCGGAGTTAATAACACAAGTTTTTAACATTTTTGTTATCAACTGATGTTAATTACAAAAGTTAATAACATCATGTTGAGTTGCGTTTACATCGGAGTTGATAACATGAGTTATTAATAAAAAGTTGTCAACTTGACTGAATCGACAAAAAATTCTCTTGAAAAAAGTTGATAACTCGTGTTTTCAACAGAAAATTCCTTGTTATTAACAAGATTTATGTTATCCATCGAGAGTCGGTAACTTTTGTTAATAACAGGGTTACTATCTTCCCCGCAACCCGCTCGCCCAGCATCCCTACCCTACATTATATATCTACATTAGATCAGATGAAGATCATTATTTTAATGATCACACACATGTTTCAATTCAAATTTGAAGACAATTTTTTGCTTTTTATTCCGGCTGTTATATTATCATATGAATAGTCTCGTTAAATGAAATCATATGGAAGTCAATTATATTGATAACAAGATCTTGTTAATAACAAGGAATTTTCTGTTGAAAACATGAGTTATTAAACTTTTGTCAAGAGAAATTTTTGACGATTCAGTCAAGTTAATAACTCGTGTTATTAAGTCCGGTGTGAACGCAGCTTAAGGGTCGGTTTTCGAGCTCGGGATTTAGCTAAATTCTAGACTTTAAACAACTGGAGTCAGAAAATTGGCTTTCCGAAACGGGGCGTAGTCGCAGTCCACGTTTAAATTAAATTTTGAAAAACTAGAAAATTTAACACAAAATAAAATAAAGAGAGAATTGTGTAAAGTTCCCGTTATTTCGAATTATTTGGGAATGCTTCATTTCGTCAAGGAAAATAGTTTCTAATATTAGGTTATACTCGTTATAGAAATGAGAAAATAAAGATTTTTATAGAAAACTGAGACTACGCCAATTTTCTGACTCCATCTTTTTAAAGTCTAGAACTTAGCTGAATCCCGAGCTCGGAAGCCGGCTCTTATTCTTCACCAAGACCAGCGGACCCGGATAGATTGTGGTGAAAAATAAGAATAAACTTTTCTTGGAGTTAAGTCATGTCTCTAAACTTGAGTTTCAAAGATGGCATAGTGACTGTGACTTTGAAGAACTCATGTAATCCATAGAAAGGGGTTCCTTTAAACTAACACGTCAACTCCACCCTAAATTCCTCGCTACTCATGGCTGTTAACTGTCTATAGTGAGGAGATCAACGTTGCCGATCCTCGGTCTTGTCAATGCCTTCTATAGACGATAGCTGATACAGGTTTATTGATGTAATATTAACTGTTCATTATCGTTTAAAGTAATCAATTTCATTTTATTAAGCAAGAAATCATATTGCTCAATAATTCCATAATGAATTTTCATAATTAAGATGGAATATTTTGTTAATTAATTATTAATTCTACATTTTTTAAATGACGATCTGTCAACAGAGCAAAGCGAGAAAGAGATAGCGCTATCCACTTTGTTGAATGATAGATAAGGATAGCAATACCATTGCTAATTAAACACTACTGTACCATTATAACGTGGACCTGACTATAGGCAGCTTAATGAAAATGTTTAGAGCCATAGTAGTAAATGAGTCTCTTCTCCTATAGTGTGGTCCACGTTATAATGGCAGTGAATAAAGATAGAAGAATAGCGATGCCGATTCTCTGCATTAATTAATTATATTTCTACACTGTCAAAAACATAATTGTCATCGTTGTGGACCTAGAAAATGATAGTACCACCGTCTTTGTCGAATGATAGACAAGGATAGCAAAACCAAAGTTGATCAAATACTGTCATTATAACGTGGACCTCACTATACTCAGTCGGTAATAAGGCATGTCAACAACATGCAACCATTTTGTGTGGAATGGTTATGACTATGTAAGTCTCTGCTCATGTTGGCTCAAAGAGAAAAGCTGGCCTAAAGTGTTGGCTTAAAGAAAACCTTTTCTATGGGTTACATGAGTTATTCGAGTCACAGTGACCATGCCATCTTGAAAACTCAAGTTTATAGTCATGAGTTACTTAAAGAAAAGTTTATTCTTATTTTCTTTACTCGACCTATCCGGCCTGCTGGTCTTGGTGGAGAATAAGTGTATTCAGTGAGTGTATTCAGTTGTACTCGTCAAAATTTACCTTGACATGCAGAGCACTTAAATATGTATAACAGCTAAAAATTCAAATTCAAATTCAAATTCAAAATTTTATTTATTCAAGTAAGTTACAATACATTCTGGTTCATACACGAATCTACAATAAATTACAGTACAACAGCCAATTATGCAGCAAATTTCACATATTATGAAAACTTATTAATTACAATGAAGATTGAATGCAACATTAGAATATTGATAATATAGTATTGTAATATAACTACATAAATCAGCGGTGTTTCAACAATGAATAAATGATAATTTCAATGAATAAATATACACCCCACTATATATTATATGTGTTGGGGTATAAGTAATTAGTTGCTTATTGCGTGTAATAATTACTATTTACAAACTTCATTGACTGATATGGGATTAAAGTTTTTTATAAAACTAAAACTAATAACTAAAAATAGTTATTATTCCAGTAGACTTGAAGAGCGGTCTGCAGTGTTCAAGTAACAACTGGAGATGATGACGCGGACTGCTCACTTCTACATTACTAGTAGTTCTGTGAACAATAGACCTTACTTTACTTTACTTTACTTTTATTTTTACCACCTATATCATTGAGATCAGGGGCACGTCAGGTAAGGTAGGAGGGCGAGGTTAGGGTATCAGCGGAATCTCCGTTGAGCGCTTAGTTCCATGAATTCTTGTATTGAATACAGAGGGTTCTCAGTCAGATACTTTTTGAGAGCCTTTTTGAATTGGTTTTGACATTCAATTTGTTTGAGGTCATCCGGTAGACAGTTGAAAAATATACACCCTGAGGAATCTAGCTGTTTTTGTGATTTTTGTAGTCTGTTGTAGGGAATTTCAAGATCATTTTTTCTTCTTGTGTTGTGCTTGTGGATATTTCTTCTGTGTGGCTTGTCTGGTTTGAATTTTTTTATATGTATTATTGCTTTAAGTATGTATAGAGATATTACAGTGAGGATCCTATCCTGTATGAAGTATGGTTTGCAGTGTGTATCGTGTGGTAAACCATTTATTATTCTTATTACTTTCTTTTGGAGAATTAATATTTGCACAATGTAGGTCTGCGGGGCTGCTCCCCATGCTATTATTCCATAGCCCATGTGTGATGCAAATAGCGAGTAGTAAGCCATCAGAGCAGTTTTTTTGTCAGCTATTGCCTTTATACGTTTGATGGCATAGAGGGCTGAGGATAGTTTACCTACCAACTTTTCAATGTGTTTATCCCATGTTAGGTGTGCATCAAGTGTAATTCCCAAGAATCGTGCTGTAGCTGTCACCTCTTCATCAGTATCTAGTTGGTTTTCGGTTGCTGATCTTGTATTGAAATTTATTACTGTACTTTTGGATGTGTTTATATTGAGTCTTAGGTTTGTCAGGGCTGTTTTTGTTGAAGCTATGGTAGTATTATAATTTAATTGTAATTCGTCCTGGTCTTTTCCATTTATGATTAAAGTTGTGTCGTCGGCGAATAGAATACATTTAGAATACATTGGTAGTTGTTTGGGCAAACCGTTTATGTAAATAAGAAATAATAATGGTCCCAGCACAGATCCCTGCGGTACTCCGTTTTTCATAGGTTGGGCTAGAGATCTGGCGGTCATGGTTTTGCCTTTGTCCTTGTATCTAAGCTCCACGCACTGGTATCTGTCTGTTAGGTAGTCCTCCAACCATTTCCCCGCTTGGCCTCGTATTCCTATTTTGCAAATTTCTGTTTTTAGAATACTCCAGTCTAGACTGTCAAAGGCCTTTTCTAGATCTAGACCTCACGCAGTATTCTCATCCACAAGTAACTGATTGAAACTATAGACCTTATGGGAATACAGCAATAGAATGGCTTCTCCACACATCTGTGTAATCACTTGTCAGCTGATTTATGATGAATAATTCTATAGTCAGATTTTTACTCTAATATTGGCGTATGAAGGAGGCTCCTTTTTCCTTTTATATTATCCTTGAAATGCAAAATTTCCAAAACCTTGTATATAAGTCGACGCGCAATTAAAAAAGGAACATACCTGTCATATTTCATGAAAATCTATTACCGCGTTTAGCCGTAAATGCAAAATATATAAATATTCAAACATTTAAACATTAAGAGAAATGCCAAACCGTCGACTTGAATCTTAGACCTCACTTCGCTCGGTCAATAAAACGTTGTGACAATCAGATGCATCACCCCAAAGCTGCAGCCCATAGCCCAGGATGCTGTGAAAGAGGGCATAGTGAACAACAATTAGGTAGGATCTGCTCACCAGCTGTATGAGCTCCCTAAGTAGGTAGATCACTCTCCCCAGCTTCTTACATATTCCCACAATATGGCGATTGCAAGTGAGTACAGTATCAATGATACGTCCAAGGAGGGACACAATCTGAGAGTCAGGGCTATGCTGTGCCAATGAACAGAGCAGCCTCTGAGTCTTACCAAGATTTAATTGAAGCTTGTTTGGTTCCTTTACCAAAAACAACTTCTGCTACCTCTAGTGTTAGATTTGTAACAGAATAAAATATAAAGGTGTCACCTACAAATGTTGATGCTCTCCCCTCTATCAAAAACAGCAAGGGTCCCAAACCTGAACCCTACGGGATACCATGTTTAAAGGGCGATTCCTGTGATTTTGCTCCTCCCTGAGAAAGGAACTGCCATCTGTTTTCACGATAAGACTTTGCAGTCTAGAGAACAACATCTCTAACACCTTCTTACCAAGCACAATCCCATGCAACACAAAGTCAAAGGCCTTGCTCAGGTCACACAAGGTCTGAGACACAGTATTTCTTTCATCAAAGAAGAAATCCCAAGTTATATTGCTCTTGTTAATTTAGATTTTTTTTATTTACATACATCTCAATGTCTATCACTCTTTTAAGGCTCTCTTGTCAATCAAACCTACAATGCTTGGATTGAATAAATTGAATATAATAAGAAAAAATAACTCACCGGAATCTTTGTTATTTCACGAGAAACAAAGAGGTTTATAGTTTGTACAGCTTTCATTGACTTCATGATTTTACAACGGTCTACCTCTACTTGTAAGTAGTCTACCTCTACACAAAAGTTACTGTAGCAAATTATATCAATGTCATTTTCAAGTTTATCTGATTCGTATTTTAATGGTTTGGAATGTAGAAAGAAAAAAATGAAATCACGTTGTTAATGGGTGTTTCGATTACAAGGGTATTTGTAAAAATTGTAACATAACCTAACTTTTTATTTACAACTACAAACACAAGACAGCTGATATACAGACGACTCACAGCTGAGAAAATATTATAGTGCCTTTTGGATCTTTGTTCAAAATTCAATATTATCAAGGTAGCATTATTTCTTATTCTGTTGTTAGTGTTGATTTGAGGTTATTGGAACTGTTGTTGAATTGTGATATTTAAATTTCCAGCTTTATCTTCTTTATCAATCAAGCTCTACACGTTATTGAAAGAGCATAAATTATGCTGATCCCTTTGTTTCCCACTTTGGCTCCTAAAGTTACAGACCCATTGTGGTTCAACGTTGATAAGCCAAGAAACGATGAAACTGAACTATTTCATTTGGAACAAGAGCATTCATCTTGGGTAAGATGATCATAATATTAATAATTAGTCTTACCTCTTTTCAACAATAGATTCTAAATGAAATTAATATGTTGGGCTCTTTACCAGGTTATCATGACCATGATAGCAGAAATTGTTAGGTTCAAGGGTATGATCACATTGGATGCACTTATGTACAAGTGCACGCAAGAACTTGCATCAACATGCGTGCAGATAAGAAACAAAAACTGGAAAGAGCTATAGAAACAGTCACACTGAACGCATTTACTTGCTTGTAGGGCTCAGCGACAAACAAGTTACCAGTTTCTTTCCAGATTTTGTTTCTCATCTGCATGCGTGCATCCAATGTGATCATACCGTAACGCTTCTATTATACAACTTCCACACTTATCAAGTGTGTACACGTAAATGCGACAAAGAGCGCGAAAGTGGATGTCTACTATGCCAGCGCTCGCCTTCACTGTTGGCCATTTTGCAATAGTGTAGCCTACACATTAGTGTCTAGTCCAAACTCGTCAAATCGTTTTCCAAGCTGGTCAACAATCCACACTGCAAAGTGACGAGTGCCTGACAAAAGTGTTAATGGAGTATATTTTGTGGATTCTCAGCTGGGTAGCCTACTTGCTTCCGCTTGGCCTGACCTTTGTTCGCCTTGTCTCGACAAAAGTCGGAGCGAAGGCAAGCATTAACATAGAAGCCATCCACACTCTCGCGCTCTTCGTCATTTGTACACACTTGGCAAGTGCGTGGAAGCGGCATTAGACAAGGCAGCCAGGCGACTTCCTATATACCTTCTTCTTCATCCATTACTCACAATTGTAGGATCGATGGCGTCATGTCATGAATAAAAAATATAAGAATCACACTGCTGCTGAACTTTGTCAGCGACAGTTGCTGACAATGCACTGACTGTCAGAGCTAGTAGCGATAATATATAGCATGAAAAAAAGAGCGGTCACCAACTCACCAGTAGCGATGGGGCCCGGTAGCCAAAGTGTGGCTATGTCGCTGGCTACCCTAGTGTGATAACATCCATAGGAATCAATGATGCATAATATACTGAGCAGACAGTACCCATTTTCAAGAATTGTTAGAAGTTCGAATGTAAATGTGAGGTAAGGTACCTAGTATCATAAAGAAAAGATAGCATGAGAAGATATCCCGTGTTAAAGGGGTTTTTCCAAATTTTATGAATGTTTATGTTCCAAATTTCAATGTCCCTCAAGCCGATAATCCTAGGGGTTCTTTTTTTTGTGAAGCTATGTAATGCTGATCACTCTCATACACTGCCGTTCTTACACTCTCACCTGTTCAAAACAGTAATAATCGACAGATAATCCTACGGGTTCTTTTTTGTGAAGCTATGTAATGCTGATAGTCTCGTTTACAGTGCCGTTCTTACACTCTTACCTGGCCAAAACAGTAATAAACGACAGTAGTCACCTTGAGTTAACAAAAAAAAAACAGTTTCTAATTTGGAACATACACGACATATGCCAGCCATGTTCTTATGCTATCTTTTCTCTTTGAAAAGATAAACTTATCTAAAAGAAGGAATTATGCTATCTATATTTCCTCTACGCTTGAATTAGTAAAGGCAAACATTTCCTCATTTCATGAAGGGTGATCCTGGAAGTTTTAGACTTGTATGCATTGTGATAATCATTACTATAGTGAGGTCAGCATTATAATGATAATGGCAGTGGAGAAAGATAGAAGAACAGCTTTGCCCAGTGTCTGCCTTAAATAACTATATTTCTACATTGTTTTAAAAACGGATTTGGCAACATAGCGGAGCTAGAAAAGGATATAGCTATAATCTGCTTTGTCGAATGATAGACAAGGATAGCAACAACAATATTAATTAAATACTGCCATTAAAACGTGGACCTCACTATAGTCGTGATGATGCAAAGAAGCGATCATCTATAAAGAATGGTCTGTTGGGAGATATGCAGCATGATTTCAGAAGGGAGAAGTCGGTCACCACAGCTAAACTCTGACAATATCCATAAGGTGAGCCGTCCACTGGAACCGATTTCGTCCGAACTAGCATTGGCCGAAAACTACCGAACTCGTTCGAACGATCCCCCAACGAAGAATGCTATAGATGCTCGTCCATTGCAACAGGTCCGTGCACGGCCGTCTCCGGCCGATACTTGATACTTGATGTCTTCGTCCTTGACTGGGGGTACCAGACAGACTGTGTCAAAGGTTTTAAAATATTCTAGAATAGTGGCTCCTCAGCCAGCTCAGTCAATGAATAAAACAGTTTTAAAATAGTGGCTCCTCAGCCAGCTCAGTCAATGAATAAATTGGTCTATTCATTAATGCCTGTCTGATGAGAGAGCAGAATCTAGTGCGAGGTTTATTTCTCACTTCAATTGGGAGTCTGTTATAAAATCTTAGTGCAGCTGATGGAAAACTCCTCTGCGTCCTGGCCAACCGGCTGCGAGGAACTTCCAGATTGGTAGCATGGCGAGTGTTGTGGCTGTGAATTTCGTTTCTTCTCACCAACTTATGCTGATTGTCCCTGACATAGATCAAGGAGGACAGAACATACTGACTGTATATGGTGAGAATTTTCAGTTCCTTGAAAAGTGGCCTACAATGATCTCTATGTCCTGCAAAAGAGATGATTCTGATTGCCTTCTTTTGCAGTAGTAGCACATCGTGACAAGAAGGTGCGTGTCTCCACAGCAGTAGTCCATATCCGATGTGACTGTGAAACAGGGACTGGTAAGCTGATAACAGGTAGTCTCTGCAGACAATATGTCTCAGCTTCCTAAGCAGGTATATCACCCCGGACAATCTCTTGCAGACTTCTGTCACATGGTAGCTCCATCACAACCTGCTGTCTATCCAGAAGCCCAGGAACTTTACTGGCTCTGCCTCCATTGTTGTCCTCTTTAGGGAACAGACTAGTAAGTTTAGAGACTAGTTTTTACAGACTAGTAGTCGGTTTAGCAACCGATCAAGTTTTCGATCCGAATGGAATGGGATTTTCCGGCTCTATTTTCAAAATCTCAATATAATCATTGTTTTACGAAACATTTTGGTGGCTATGATAGTAGTTGATTCAATAATTGGCAACTAGACTGACATAAACGATTCCAATGGACGACCATATTCGGCGAATCAACGGCCGGCAGATTCGTCCGATCCAACGGCCGAACGTATCGGTTGAATACGGTTCCAGTGGACGGCTACCATAAGGCTTTCGAGAAGAATAGTTCAGTCAACCTGTTGCTCTGTAATCTCACTAAGACCTTCGAATGTGAATCTCATGACAACAGAAGCTCTCCATGGCTGAGAATCTTTCGCAGATCGGGCATTCACATGCCAGTGTATTTCCGTAAGCAGGAGGAGACGATTTTTGAGAGGGCACTTCGTGAGAAGCTTGTGAGTCTGGCGCTCTACTCCCTAGCGATTCAGTGTTTCTTGAGTTCTATGACTGACCTACCATCTTGATCTGGGGTTTTGTTATCAAGTTTTTACATTTTGACGCAATCTATCCAGCAAGTGCTGGTCATGGATGAGACTACTGAATTCACAGTATGTGGTCATTAAATGTTGGCTTCTCTGCTGTAGGTAAGGAGCAACATATCAATTCCACAGCATAGGGAGCAAGTGCACTCTTAAACACTTGAAGGATGACACATTTTTGAAGTGGCACGTTGTAGCCCCCCCCCCCCCCACAGGTTCAGGAGTGCAAATCCCCCATTTTAGACTGACTTCTTCCTTCCCCCCAAAATTGGTCACCAACCCACAGCAGTTATAAATGAGAATTAATTAAATTTAGATTCAATATTAATATAATACACGTGACGAATTGGCAACGTCTAAATGTGAAGGTGAACTCATCTGTTTCAATAATTTACATCTGACTATTTTCGTGCGAAGCTGGTTAGGAGAATATATGGTCCAGTGCAGGAGAATGGGGCGTGGAGAATCAGAAAGAATGCTGAAATTGAAAAAAATCCTGCAAGGTTTAAATATTCTCCGTTTTTTCAAGGATAGATTGGCTTGGACAAGTGGAAAGAATGCCAAGAACGATGCTCTATGAGAAGTTGGAGGCTGTGAGAAGAAGAGGGAGACCTAGGACACGATGGATGCAGGATATGGAAAGAGACTTGAGAGTAATTGGAGTGAGAGGATGGAAAGAAAAGGCAGGAGATAGAGAAGCTTGGAGGCGTATTGTGGAGGAGGCCAAAGCCCACATAGGGCTGTAGCGCCAGGATAAGTAAGTATTTCCGTGCGGTTGTCATGGCCTCTATCTACTTGGAGGGTAGCCCCTAATGAGAACAAAAGCAATTTCATTATTTTTGTCCATGAAAACTTGAATACAGAGAATTAATTTCACATGATAATACTGTATTATCATCTATTAAATTTAGATTTTCAAGATGTTTTTGTTATGTTCTCTACTGACGTTTTATGGTTAAATTTTTATTTTTTTCCAGCTCGCAAGCCTTGGTCAAAAAGATTGCGACGTGATACCTATTGGGAAAACAGCTTTTGAGGTAAGACTAGTTGACTACTTGTTGTAGAACAGCTCTTTGGATTCATTTATTTTTGAAATGCTACTGTACTAAAAGTAGCAGAGATAAGAGATAAGGTAGAGAATTTACATTTCAATATTTTAAATAGAACTCTTATAACAGAGAATCGGCAACCCTGTAGTCCTATAATTCCTACTGACTTTATTACGTGATTCTTACTTAGGAAATGTTTGTACACTACTTTCAAAACCATTAAAAACGGTTTATCTGGTAATTTATTATTCTTAATTTATTCAAAGTGCGGTGATATTAAGTGAAATATTTGACTATAATTTGGTGTTCTAATCATTCTAAATTCAAAATTCTAGCTCGAATATAAATAATTGGACAAAAATTGAACTTTAACTTCCTACAGTAAGAACATAACCAATTTTTTCGGACATATTATTATCAAAATTTGGGAACAATAGTTTTGGGCTTCGCCTGTTGTTCTGTATATTCATATTATTTGTAATTGTATAACCAAATAAATAAATAAATTTCTATTTCCATCGAAATGAGGTTCAATCGGATACCTGTAGTGAATTTTTAAATTTATATATATTTAAAAAAAATAAGTTTTGATGTGATTGCTTCAGAATCAAGATGAAGAAGAGGAAGACGATGAGGAAGAAGACGATAATGACGAGACAGAGAGCGACACTCATGATGAAGAAGATGACGATCTGGACATGGAAGTCACCTATGAGAGAGACTCGCCCGATGTTAGCATAAGAATGACCTCGGGTCCAAGGTGATCCTCCAACTTAATCACATGAACCACTATCAAAATAAAATGTACATTTTGTCGTATCTTCAAACTGGGCCATCAAACTCAAGTAGTATCTAAAAATAAAATCTTAATGCTATAAATTCATGTTTTCAAAGTGTTTCTGATTGTTAGTAAAAATTCATGTAATAAGAAAGTCATATTAAGCAAGTTTGTTGGTTTCTGTAAACATTGGAATCGTGTTTCATACACGGATAAGTATTTAGTTATTTTAATGCGTATAAAATGCTGAAATACTGTACTGATAAGATTCTGTTGATTTTTTATATAATGAATTAAACGATTTTAAAAACTTGAAAATTAGAATTACTGTTGTTAGTTATTCAGCTAAAGTAAGTTCATTCTCCGTTTATCATTACATTCTAAAGGTGGGCGCACACAGATCGTCATCGGACGGACGGCACGTATCGGACGATTAGATTTGAAGCATTGTTTTCTATTGGAGTGCGCATGCCGATGCGGATAGGTATGCGCACTCCAATTGAAAACAATGCAAATCTAATCGTCCGATGCGTGCCGTCCGTCCGATGACGATCTGTGTGCGCCTACCTTTAGTAGGTGCGGTAGTATCCGCATGCCGATGCGGATAGGTATGCGCACTCCAATTGAAAACAATACATCAAATCTAATCATCCGATCCGTTCGATGCGTGCCGTCCGTCCGATGACGATCTGTGTGCGCCTACCTTTTAGGTGCATTTTCGTTTGTGCGTAAACACCCGCAGTCGATAACGACAAGCATTTTGACATTCATATTATCCAAATTTCAAATGTGCTAAAACAGCTGATCAAATTTCTAATAATATCAACATATTATTGCCATTTAAAAGTATAAACTCAACCTCCCCCATTAAACATAATTGAATATGGTATAATATTTTAGGTTATTTAGACAAATTGAAATCTACCCAATCTGAGATCCTCACCCTGTTGTGGTCGACGACGGCATTTGCGCACAAACGAAACCCCAGCTTAAGGGTGCGCGCATAATAGAAGAGAATAGGCCCATAATAGAACATAATAGAGGGAAGAGGTCCCCATAAGGCATTTTGAGGAGGGATCAGTTTTCTTCTTTCGATCTTTAGAAACATAAACTCTGTTGTCTTTACGCGATGCCTCTTTTGAATCTCTATATGGAGACCTCTACCCTCTTGGGTAGAATTACTCCTCCGTGGGTTAAATGGAAGAGGGGGTTTTTATTGCCTCAATTATTTCGCCCACATCACTTTTATTGTGAAGTGTAAATAAAAGTCATTTATCTATCTATCTATCTCTTCACTAAGCTATATCTCGAGTCACTTGAAATAAAACCAGAAAATAAGTACAGTAATTACAATGTTGTTGTTAGGATAGAAACAATAATAACTCAGGCTTAGGCAAATGACTATCACAGTAAAAATTGGTCAAGACATATTGCAATTTCATTTTATTGTTTTATAAGAAATTCAAAATGGTGTCAGCACAAGATTATTTCGCTATATAATTGGAATCTCTTGAATAGCTTTGCAAAAAAAGGATGGAAAGTTTAAACTGAAGAATGATATTGATGAAAGTTCGATTGACTATCATTGAAAAAGCTAAAATTTTACATACTTGAATAGGGTAGATCCTAATGGAATCTACATTAGTTAGGTCCTAATTTCGATTGAATACAAAACATTCTAATTGAGAACTTAAATTCAGCATAACAGAATTGTTTTGACGCAACCGGTTGTCAAGTTCAGTGGAAAGGTTTGCTGAACATTCATTCCCCCGTAATACTGAAAAAAAAAAGAAAACAAATCAGTAGAATAGTATAGATTACTTGATTTTATAGCAGTTGTGAATCAACTAATTTAAAATCACTTTTGAACAATTAAATTACGACGTAGCAGTCAGATATAACAGTCATATCTGACTGCTATGACGTAATGTAATTGTTCAAAAGTAGTTATTAACAAGCAGTTCGTAATGGAAACAAATATTGAAGAGTAATTTTAAATGTTGGATTTAATCCCCAACTAAAGATAAGATTTACAAATAGAGTGAACTAATGAGAATCGTGGAATATATTAATAAAAATATATCTTATCCTGTGCAGAATATTCTGAATTACAGTATCTATATATATAAAAGCGAAATGGCACTCACTCACTGACTGACTGACTCACTCACTCACTCATTCGCAGAACTGAAAATCTACCGAAACAAAAACGTTCAAATTTGGTAGGTATGTTCAGTTGGCCCTTTAGAGGCGCACTAAGAAATCTTTTGGCAATATTTTAACTCTAAGGGTGGTTTTAAAGGGTTTAAAGTTCGTCAATTAGCATGTATATTCTTCTTATTCTCTTAATTATAATTGAAAAGTGTACATACCATATGTTAATATAGAACTAATCTAAGAACTAATATAGAGTTAATCTATAGAGAGTACCTCTTCGAAACAGTTGTTAACTGGTAACTAAATTAATAATTTTGTCAGGTTGGCATTAAGTTGAGTTGACTTTGTTAGGTTGGCACCAAGTTGAAGATTGAAATGCATTTATCGCGGAAAAATTGATTGGGCACTGCTACTTCAATCAGAGCTATTCCTGGGAATATTATATTACTAGCCGTCAGGCTCGCTTCGCTTGCCATATTTGTTTAGCCAGATGTTTAGTCTGGACCCCCGACTGGATCGTCCTACAAATTGAAAATACAGGCGAGCCTGCTGATCTCATTCTTGGACGATCCAGTCGGGGGTCCAGGGGGCGGAGCCCCCTGGCAAGTCGGATATGGCGAGCGAAGCGAGCATGACGGCTAGTGTATGTATATAGATGAAGTGGTCCAAGGTATTCAGAAAGAAATATTTATCTATCTACATTGGATGTGACCTATACCTATACAAATTCCTATTGTTAACAAGATACTTCATCAGATTTACCGGTATCAGCTATATTCTATAGAAGGCAGTGGCAATGCAGAGAATCGGCAACACTGTTCCACAAAAGGTGTAACAGCCGAAGACCATAGACTTACATCACCAGCAATGGCAAGGTCATCCTGGTCAAGCACTTGGCAAAAGGCTGCTGGCAGATGCAAGGCCTTGCTTCACCAGCTGGCTGTTGAGTCTGGGTAGAGGTCAGGTCAAGCAGTTGATTGCCTTGATAACTGGACACGGTCACTTCAGGAGGCATCTCCACACAATTGGACTCAGAAATGAAAGCCAGATGTGTAGGCTTTGTAATCAGTCTGAAGAGACTGCCAAGCATATCATGCTTGATTGTGAAAGACTAGGGCTAGGAGAAGGGTTCTGTTTGGCTGCAAGCAACCAGGTGAGGAATGGGATGTTGGTATGGGGAAAACTCCTGGACCTTGTAAAGGACACAGGATTTGGTATGCCCAACTAACATACTTGGGACACACAATAAGCTTCGGTTGACGTGTGAGGCTCTTTGAACCTTTGGATCTTTGAATTCATCCCTTCAAAAACAAACATAAGACCATAGATTATAAATGAAATTTGAATAAAAAATTTTCCGGTTTTATTTATTTTTATCGATCTTAGTTTTCTAGATATATAGATTTTTTCAAAAACGTCGATAATTAAAAAAAAGTATTTGTCAATTAATTCTAAGGATATGATTGGGAAAAAGAAAAAATTACCAATAACATTAAGTTGAATTGACTTGGTTAGGTTGGCACCAAGTTGAAGATTGAAATGCATTTATCGCGGAAAAATTGATTGGGCACTGCTACTTCAATCAGAGCTATTCCTGGGAATATTATAGAGGAGTGCATGCGTGGGTGTTTGCTACACCAGTTATGTTATTTTATTTCAATTTGTACAATGTTTGTTTTTGGTCGAATAAATTATTATTATTATTAATAAGATTCAAACAATTTGTACCTTTGTTTGACGTTTCGAATTTTTTATGAGCGCTCAAAGTTTATTCGTCGAGTTCAAAACCAGTTTGAACGTTTATAAAATGTTCAAAAACGATAAACAATGGAACAAATATTATATGAAGATTCGACTGAGTCATTGTCAATATTGTAGAACAGTTCCATAATTGAATAAAAACACACATATGTTGTCAACTTGAAAATGTGACCGGTGTGGTCACGAAACCATGGTCGTGTACCGAATAAAACTGTGTAGAATTTGACAACATATGTGTGTTTTTATTCAATTATTATATGAAGCTTATTGGAAATTATTTATTAGTCCTCTTTCCTATGATATCCATGGATTATCGGATTGATAGTTATAGATTAGATCTTGACTTATGGTTTTCCAGTTATTGACGTTTTTCAAAAATATCGAAAGGTCGATATATCTCGTAAAATAAAGTCGATAAAAGAAACTTTTACTATAAATTTTTGTTGCAAATTTCACATAGAATCCATGGTTTTCGGCTGATACATCTTTTGAGGAATACTTTGTATATTAGCAACGGAATTACCTGCCTACCTTTTATTTGTAGATAAAGCTATTGAGGCAAAGTTATTTTCAGGAGGATGTAGTTGGATAGAGAATGTCGTAGTGACCGGGCCGATAGAGGAGGTGAACGGTGACTTTGCTGCCCTCGGGGAAGTCATGCGCAATGACCTCTGCCGAGTCACCGCGGTCCATGTACCTCACCCGCACGCCCACGTTCAGCGCGGAACTCAGTGCTATTATGTGGATGTGATCGCTCTCTTTAAACATCGGCTCGACCTCCTGAAATAATCAACAAAATATTTGAGTTTAAAGCAGCCTTTAAACCTGTAATATTATTGTACAATATATACCTACAGGCCACACAACTGTAGTAAACACATCATAGTCTAGTTACACACACATCGCTTTCTGGACGTTCGAATTTTTAAATTCTATTAGATTAAACAGATGATTTCAAACAGATGATGTTTGTCAAGTTCCGTTTAATCTAATAGAATTCATAAGAACGGCAAAATATTGTACGAACAAAAATCGATGTGTGTGTACGGGGCTTTGCACACACATCGATTTTGGATGTTCGATTTTTTGCTGTCCTTAGGCGGGATGCACACCGGAGAAACGCGTTTCGTGAAAAAAGTTTCAGGAAACGTGAAACGAAAGTTGCTCGCAATCGACACATAAGATTAAGCAGGGAACGTTTCTTTTGTATGCATGCGCGAGTGAAACGGATTGCATGAAACAAGTTTCATGAAAGAGGGCTTCACGAAATGCGTTTCTCCGGTGTGCATCCCGCCTTATAAATTCAATCATATCAAACATAAATTGGCGAACATCATGTGTGTTTGACAAGTTTTATTCAATCTGATTGAATGAAACTTGCCGTCCTAATAAATTATATCAGATCAAACATAACTTGGCAAAAATAATGTGTTTGTCAGAAAAAAAAACATTTAGAGGATTTGTATGAAGAAAGAATATTATCCAGAAAAAAATACCTGATGACAAAAGTCAACGACGGATCGGCCTCCTTCGATGAAATTCTGATAGAATTCGGATTCCTTCTGCAACTGGCCTGAAGCAATCAGTCGTAGGTAGACCACAACATAGTCTGAATAGCCCTGGTTGTTGAATAGTTTATACAGTTCATCACAGGCGGATGGGCCGTTACCCACTACATTAACCACTTCCATGAACTAGAACAACAACAAATTCAATAGATAAATTATGAGAAATCAATTTTCAACGAAGGCTTTTTGATATTGTAATATTACATTTTTTCTCGATTGGAATCGAATCTTCAATTCGAGATCTATAAAACTTTATAGTAAATATCAGAGTAATCGATTACGGACAACTTTTTGACTGAGAATTTATCGTAAATTTTTGTGTTGCATTGTTCCATGGTGTCACCGAGGCTGGGTTGACAGAATTAATAGATAAATGGTTTATTTAAATAGAGATGATATATAAAATTTAAAATAATAATTTCAAAATAAAGTTTTATTGAGAACAAATATAAAATGTGAATTCTAAACTTGTAATTTGTAATTTTGTTGTTGACGTGTCATGAAGTCATCACTGATTTTGAGATGTGGTTTTTGTTCTGACGACGAGGCTTCCTTGTAGCTTGGCTTTTCCTCTTGTTCTCTCTGAAACATGGCTGGCTGGTGTGTGTTGTAATTTTGTGCTCTCTAAATAATTTTCTGTTTAAGTGAATTTATTAATGTTTTAAATTGAGTTTTAAACAGTTTATAGTGTTCTATTTTGTCTATATATTGTTTTTTCTGTATACAAGCCAATAGCCACTGTTTTTCAACTATATAAACTGGATAAGTATTTAGTTCGTAGTAACTTTAGATGCTTAGGCTTGTAAGTTATTGTTCTTTGTGTATTTGTGTAGTATTTTGTCAAAATTCATCTGAAGATTATAAGTTCATTTGCTGTGAAAATTGGATTTCTCATTCATAGGCGATAGATCCATTCATAATTTATCAAGAATCTATTACGTTGGAGCCGATAAATTTCCTTAGGTTAATAGGTGAGACAATGCTATCCAACCGAATTAGGAGAAATTGGTAGCACAGAAATATGTAGCTAATTGGCCTCTACAAAATACTAATGAAATCGGCGTCTACAAAATGATGTAGCTGAAATATTTATTTATTTGTTGATACAATTACAAATCATATGAATATGTCCCTATTTTCGTGAAGAATCTGGATACACTTGAGCCAGTTATACACACACTAGTCGTCAGGATCGCTTCGCTCGCCATATCAGTCTAGCCAGGGCGCTCCGCCCCCTGGACCACCGACTGGATCGTTCAAAAATGAGATCAGCGGGCTCACTTCGCTCGCATGCATTTTTCATTTGAGCATGCTTCATTCTTTCAGAAAGTCAAAGTACTTCCTCGCTCGATTCAATCACCGATTAATTTCAATTATTTAGTGCAGGGTGGAAAACTTCGTTATGATATTATGAGAACTATTGTACTCCAGTCTAGCCTAACCGCTAATTTTGGGCGTATCTTTGGCGTTATTTCAAATTCCTTCTAACACAACATTATTACACCCCAGCTGAGCTTCTGTAGTAAATTTGAACATTTTCTGCTCATTTGTTCTCGATAAAGCTGAGAAAGCGCAAAAAAACGTTGGAAAAAGCCGATTTTGGGCATATCTTTGGCGTTAATTCAAATTCCTTCTAACACAACATTATTACACCCCAGCTGAGCTTCTGTAGTAAATTTGAACATTTTCTGTTCATTTGTTCTCGCTGAGAAAACGCTGGAAAACGCAGATTTTGGGCGAATCTTTGGAAATTTTTCCAAATCCGTTCTTAGTGCGCCTCTAAAGGGCCAACTGAACATACCTACCAAATTTGAACGTTTTTGGTCCGGTAGATTTTTAGTTCTGCGAGTGAGTGAGTGAGTGAGTGAGTCAGTCAGTGAGTGAGTGCCATTTCGCTTTTATATATTATATATTTTATATAAATATAGCTTTTATATATTATATATAGATAGATTTTTGGACGTACGATTTTATGCCGTCCTTTTGAATTCTATCAGATTAAACAGATGGTGTTTGACAAGTTTCCCTTCATCTTATAGAATTCATAAGGACGTCAAAAAATCGAACGTCCAAAAATCGATATGTGAGTAACTGACTTTAGAGACAAGCCATACGTTTGTTCAGACGTTTTCAGAGTAGTCGGCAGAGCAGGGAGCTCTCCAATCGTTGAGCTTTGATCATCCTGTCATGCCAACTCGCCTGAAAACACGTGAAAAACACTTCGTATGGCTTGGCCCTTATTCCCGGTTTCTGATGGACTATTTAATAGAGATCTGGATGATGATCAGAATTTCATTTGATCTTAATATTGATTGACCATTAAAAATTAAGATTTAATGATCCTTTAGATTTAATAAGTGTCCTAGAAACCGGACCTTGAGGACATATGCTGAAATCTGAACTTAAAAGAGCATTACTTTCCCTAGTAACATGATTCTTCTTAGATTCAACTAGAAACATTGGAACAAAATTTTGTAAAATAGAATTACTCAGAAAAATATAGGGATATTATTTTGCCAAATCTGTAGAAATCTATATATATAAAAGCGAAATGGCACTCACTCACTGACTGACTCACTCACTCACTCACTCACTCACTCACATAACTAAAAATCTACCGGACCAAAAATGTTCAAATTTGGTAGGTATGTTCAGTTGACCCTTTAGAGGCGCACTAAGAAATCTTTTGGCAATATTTGAACTCTAAGGGTTGTTTTTAAGGGTTTAAAGTTCGTCTTTTAGCATGTATATTCTTCTTCTCCCAATCTCTTAATTATAATTGAAATTTCCATATCATATATCATATGTTACTATAGAGCTATAATCTAGATAAGATAGAGTACCTCTTCGAAACAGTTGTTAACTGGCAACTAAATTAATAATTTTGTCAGGTTGGAATTAAGTTGAGTTGATTTTGTTAGGTTGGCATCAAGTTGAAGATTTAAATGCATTTATCGAGGAAAAATTGATTGGGCACTGCTACTTCAATCCTGGGAATATTATATTACTAGCCGTCAGGCTCGCTTCGCTTGCCATATCCGTTTAGCCAGACGTTTAGTCTGGACCCCCGACTGGATTGTCCTAACATGATAAAAATGCAGGCGAGCGAAGCGAGCCTGCTAATCCCATTCTTGAACAGTCCAGTCGCGGGTCTGGCTAGACGGATATGGCGAGCGAAGCGAGCCTGACGGCTAGTTAAAAATATTCCTGATGAAATCGTGAAAAGTTAGAATACCATCCGATTTAAGAAAAATCGGGTTTTCCATAAACCCAATTTTTGTAGGAAATTGGGTTTCCACAAACACCGTGTATGAAACAAAATTTCACCCTACAATTTATTGATTAATGTAGTATGTAAGAAAGTACATGACGTCGACAACAACAAATATCATACTTTAAAGCAATTTGTTTGGTCAAACTAGAATGAATCACATTGATCCGTGTTTCGGATGGACACGTTAAGCCGTCGGTCCCGGCTGCCTAAAAAGCAGTCGTTAGGTCATGTCAGAGGCCCTGAAATTGATCAGTTGCGACCTGAAAACTCTGACACCAGACCTGAGCCAGCCAGGTCACTCGATATTATTATTATTATTATCTGTCATTTCAATACAACATAGAGTGATTATAAAAGGACTTTACAACTTTGAAAGCACATAAATATTTATTGAAATCACTTAAAGAATTGAGAAAGGTGTCAATTTGTTATAAAACATTTCAAGTTTAAGGTGTGGGTGTTATTTTGGTTGGATGTGACAGCCGTTGGTAATGCGACATACACCACCGATAATAGATTTCTTGCCTCACTCGTACCAGCATATCAGGCGTAACTTGTGCAACCGCAGCGATCCCAATGTGATCCGATTTCGGAGGTCATTAAGATTAAAGGAAAAGGACACTTGTTCATCTTATGCACCACCTAATTTCCACTGAGCAGCTGGGATTTTCTAGACATTTCAACTTCTCTAGATTGGCCGTGCAGGGCCAATTGCATGGCCACCTCGCTCACCAGATTTAACACCGATGCATTTCTTCCTGTGGGGTTTCATCAAGGATAAGGTTTATGTTCGGCCTCTACCAGATAATCTTAATGACTTCCAAAATCAGATGACATTCGGATCGCTGCGGTGCACAAGTTACGCCTGATATGCTGGTATGAGTG
Organism: Nilaparvata lugens; assembly: GCF_014356525.2. NCBI lineage: Eukaryota > Metazoa > Arthropoda > Insecta > Hemiptera > Delphacidae > Nilaparvata > Nilaparvata lugens. Next base: position 70,949,520 of record NC_052508.1, on the reverse strand, counting down.
TGGCAAGAAATCGATTATCGGTGGGATGTATGTCGCATTACCAACGGCTGTCACATCCAACCAAAATAACACCCACACCTTAAACTTGAAGTGTTTTGTAACAAAATTGACACATTTCTCAATTCTATAAGTGATTTCAATAGATATTCATGTACTTTCAAAGTTGATTTATTTTTTGACACACAATAATGTGATAAAACCATCAACATTTGATGTTGATTTATTTCTTGACACACAATAATGTGATAAAACCATCAACATTTGATGTTGATTTATTTCTTGACACACAATAATGTGATAAAACCATCAACATTTGATGTTGATTTATTTCTTGACACACAATAATGTGATAAAACCATCAACATTTGATGTTGATTTATTTCTTGACACACAATAATGTGATAAAACCATCAACATTTGATGTTGATTTATTTCTTGACACACAATAATGTGATAAAACCATCAACATTTGATGTTGATTTATTTCTTGACACACAATAATGTGATAAAACCATCAACATTTGATGTTGATTTATTTCTTGACACACAATAATGTGATAAAACCATCAACATTTGATGTTCATTTATTTCTTGAAACACAATAATGTGATAAAACCATCAACATTTGATGTTGATTTATTTCTTGACACACAATGATGTGATAAAACCATCAACATTTGATGTTGATTTATTTCTTGAAACACAATAATGTGATAAAATAGTTCAAAAAAGGGTACTGATATTTTTATTTTTGTTTCTATAGTGAGGTCCACGTTATAATGACAGTAGTTGTTCAACTTTGGAATTGCTATCTTTGTCTATCATTCGACAAAGCCGGTGGTACTATCCTTTTCTAGCTCCACAACGATGCCAATTATGTTTTTGACAGTTTAGAAATGTAATTAATTAATGCAGAGAATCGGCATCGCTATTCTCCTATCTTTATCCACTGCCATTATAACGTGGACCACAGTATAGTTATATTACAAATAGCCCTATACAGAAAAGAGACAAAGACAGGATATCATTGCATTGCACTTACTGTATCATGAAAGTCTTCTAGCGTGAATTGAGGGAATCCCAAATTTATTAACCAGTCTTTACTGCTGGAAGCAGTTTCTTTGAATCTGAAAGTAGAAATAAATCAATTAAATAATAATTAATTACTATCAATTAATTAATAGTGAGTAGGTTTGTGATTTTGTATTCATTTTTTTCAAATAACTGCAATCTTTCTTAATTTTTTTATTCATTGTGATACATTCTGTGATTCATTTGTAGTATCATGTCAACCTTCAAAATTCGAAATCTTCAAATCATTATTCCTGGACCAAAAATCAAGCGACGAAGCAGTGTGTGATATCATAACCTCAACCTTTGGACAACATTAACTTTTTATTAACATTTTTGGAGAGAAATAGTACAGGCTCAGCCTAGTTTTTCCTTCAAAGTCAAAATTATTTTATGATTGTAGTATTTTGTACAATGGATGAATAAATAAATAAATAAAATAAATACAGATAATCTTGAATTGTTTCAGAGCACAGAACAGAATATGCAAATGCAAGATACTGATATGAATATACATTTGAAAACTTTGGTTAGGGTAAACATGCATTTTCTGTTGATAAAAAACTCAACTTATTTATTTAGAATAAAAAACTCAAATTATTTATTTAGAATAACCTTGTATACTTGATAATATTTATACTATTTATGATAAAACTTAATTCTAAAATCACTTTACTTATATGGGCTACTTTATTCAAATTATGCTGCCTAAAAAGCAGTCGTTAGGTCATGTCAGAGGCCCTGAAATTGATCAGTTGCGACCTGAAAACTCTGACACCAGACCTGAGCCAGCCAGGTCACTCGATATTATTATTATTATTCAAATTTATAAAAACAAAAACTTGCAGTACCCTTTTATTACAACATTTTAAAAACTTTAAAACATTTTAACGACTACTTCGACCTACTTTGGCCATTTTGAAGTTAAAAATAAATAAATAAATAAATAAGTTGCTTCAGATACTGTTGATGGGGAGATTATTGTAATACCTATCCATAATCAATTTGATTTTTTCAAATAAATAAGTGATATTTTGACAACAACCCTAGTGTTTTCAAATAAGTTGCTTTATTGAATAAAACATAAATATGTTGTCAAATTCTACACTGTTGATTTATTTAGTACACGACCAAGGTTTCGTGACCACACCGGTCACATTTTCAAGTTGACTAAAATGTCTTTTAACTTTTATATCTGTGTTTTTATTCAATTATGGAACAGTTCTACAATATTGACAATGACTCAGTCGAATTTTTTAAATAAGTTGCTCTTTAACTTGAAAATGGCCAAAGAAGGTCGAAACTAGTCGTTAAAATGTTTTAAAGTTTTTAAAATGTTTTAATAAGAGAGTACTGCAAGTTTTATATTGTTTTTATTAACTTTATTCTATTCTATAGAATAGTAAATAATAAATTTATTCATAGAAAAAATATAGCATAAGGATAGCCACAAACGGTAGAAAATGTATGATAAACATACATGATACACATTCAAAATACATTGTTCTGTCATCACAGTTGTGATCACAGCAAAAGGCTTCGAGCCAAATTTTTGAGGTTAGGTTATTGTATCTCCAATTTTATGTTGTTTATGTTTCGTTTCTTCATTTCAGATAACATTATTTTTTATCATTAAAATTTGTAATTTTCCAATGGTTTATTATAGTTATTGGTTGTTTATTCTATTATGCAAGTCTCTCGCTGATGACAGCTGTAATGACAAAACAATGGAAGTCGACTGTGTATGTGCATGCATGTTCTACCGTTATGGACCATGCTTAGAAGCCTCTTGCTGATGACAAAACATAAATGATAAAAATGCATATTCTACCGTTAGTGACCACCCTAATAAGAATAAGAAATCCTTTGATATAGGGCGTTTATTGACCGAGCGAAGTGAGGTCTAAGATTCAAGTCGACGGTTTGGCATTTCTCTTAATGTTTAAATGTTTATATGTTGCGCATTTACAGCGAAACGCGGTAATAGATTTTCATGAAATTCGACAGGTATGTTCCTTTTTTAATTGCGCGTCGACGTATATACAAGGTTTTTGGAAATTTTTCATTTCAAGGATAATATAAAAGGAAAAAGGAGCCTCCTTCATACGCCAATATTAGAGTAGAAATCAGACTATAGAATTATTCATCATAAATCAGCTGACAAGTGATTACACAGATGTGAGGAGAAGCCAGTCTATTGCTGTATTTCCATAAGGTCTATAGTTTCAATCAGGTACTTGAGAATACTGCGTGAGGTCTACTGTTCACAGGACTACTAGTAATCTGAATTTAACTTTTATTTCAAGCCGATAGTCCATGTATTTCTATTTCACGAAGCTATGTGACACTGTTAGTGCCGGTTGCACAAAAGCCGGTTGCACAAAAGCCGGTTAAAATGTAACAGTGATTAATTCCATGAGAACCAATCAGAGCTGCCGTTTTTCAAGAGCGCCCTCTCTGATTGGTTTTCATGAAATTAATCACGATTAAAAATTAACCGGCTTTTGGGAAACCGGGCCATAGTGTCTCATACTGTGCCTTTCATACACTCTCACCACTACCTCCGTAAACAAAGCCGCATTCTGGTGATGTCAGCACAGGTAGGACTCCTACACCAATAAAAATTTGTTGATTTCAGCTGATCTATATCAGATAGTGTTTCTATTTGTGTAGGAGCCCTACCTGTGCTGACGTCACACGAATGCACTACGGCTTTGTTTACGGAGGTAGTGCTCTAACCCGGCCAAGGCAGTAAGAGAAAACACATACCATATTAAGCGTTTTTTTTAGGCGCCAACCCAATCAGCCAATCGGAGAGCTTCCTGCCCTACCGACTCTGAAAACGCCTAGTATGGTATCGCCCTAATAATCGAAATAGTCGACAGTAATTGGCTTGAGATACTGTAACAAGGAACCAGCTTGAAATTTGGGACATAAACGCCACCTACCATGGGACATCTTCTCATGCTATCTTTTCTCTATGATTGTAATTATGTTGTTTTAGACTCTCTTTTATTCAAGACTGGCAGGTAGCCCGTGCTCCGCAAGGGTCTATTTTAACACATGACAAACTGAAAACTTGACGTAATGAAATCTTGAAGAATTGAAAATAGGCATATAACCATCCTCGGTTATTTAAAAATTTATATGAAAAATTTAAAGTTAATCAGTCCAGTAGTTCAGACATGATGATGCGTCAAACATAATTTTCCTATCCCGTACGTGAATAAGCCAGTTCTTTCCTTTACTATAGTATAAGTTTTCTCCAAAAACTTCATAAATAGATATTTATGTAATAAGAGCGTAATACGCGATAAAGAAGCTTTACAAACTCGAATTACATACAAACATTTTTTTACAACTGCAGTATTGGATTCCAATACAATAAACAGTTTTTTTTTAATAATTAATCAAATTAATTTGATAAATCAATGCAATAACAATAAAATGATACAATTTAATTATTCTATCTAATCATAATAATTTATTTTATAATGATTTATTATTAGAATAAGATAAAACAATTAGTATCATCTGCAAAAAAATTTGACTGTGATTTGAACCTGGGTCCTTCAGCGTGAGAGTCAACGCCCTAACTGTCTTTGACACCATCACTGTTGGAAATGGGGCGAAAAAGTAGGGACATGAACTTATTAGAATTGCATTTTTCTAAAAAAATGTAGCCTACTGCACATGCGCTGCGGTTAGAGAGCGTAAAGCAAACAGCTGGCGAGCGTAAAGGAGATTATCGCTCGCTCCTTACAAAACAACTGTTTTATGATGAGTTTTCAGTTCGGAAAGAAGAACTTTACGAGCAGTTGTAGAAAAATAGTTATTTGTATATCTAGAGTGAAAAGTACGACTTTTTCTCCCTGTGGGAAAAAGTTTGAAGCCCGAGGCGAAGCCGAGGGCAGCAATTTTCCTGAGGGAGAAAAAGTATTTTTCGCTCGTGATGTACACAACATTTTTCCTCCATCTACATTTTTTTTATAGAAACTGCAAATAAAATCATTCTAATAACTTACGTATTGGTGACAATGATTCCTAACAACATAACCTAAATCTAAAACCTAAAAACCGGTCGTCTGATTGGCACTGCCGATTGCGCTATCTATCGGCAAAAGTTGTAACAATTATATCAGCTGAGCAGCTACCAAAAATAGCTGACTCCAGATCACGCGGTTCAGATTTGCAGATCAAAAATATTTGTTGGCTGGTATTTTGAATACAATAAAATATTTTAAAAATTGTATAAATTTTTATCGTCTACAAATATTAAGAATATAATAATTATCATACAAACATATATTTCATGAGTTAATCAAATTTCTGGTTGTGGTATTGAATTCAGTTGACTCAATGACAGACACCTCTATTATGCTTTCTCATCTGAGCTTAGACCTTCTAACCTATTAGAATGTAAGTTTCAAAATAGAGATGCTCCCCATGTTATTTAAATGGAGTCACTTTTACTCCCTAGGGAGTTTTTCTGTTTTTTACTACCGAGAGCGAAAAAGTGACACTTTAGTATTAGGTTTCAGGGAGTAAAGTAAGTACTTTACGAGCAGTTATAGAAAAAAAGTAATTTTTGAAAGATTACAATAACTCACTTGGCGTAATCCTGTTGATTGTCCAGCAATGATTCAAGGTACGCAAAGGCAAACGCACGGAAGAAACAGTTTCCATCGGGACGGGTTCTTCTTACGCTCTTATACTTATTTGAGAGATCCTGTACTTTCTGTCTATAAATGTCGTCATCAGAGTACTCATTCTCAAGGCTTGACAGGGCTTCCTTGTTGCCTATTAGGGCAATTGATTCTGATATCTGCAACACAAAAACATTTTTTATTTTAAATTTAATTGACCGAGCGAAGTGAGGTCTAAGATTCAAGTCGACGGTTTTGCATTTATCTTTATGTTTAAATGTTCATATGTTTATATGTTGCGCATTTACAGCGAAACGCAGCAAGATTTTCATGAAATTTGAGTGGTATTTTCCTTTTTGAATTTCGCGTCATCGTATAATAAGGTTTTTTTAAAATTTTGCATTTTAAGGATAATACAAAGGAAAAAGAGTTTCCTTCGAACACCAATATTACCGTAAAAATCAGAATATAGAATTATTCATCATAAATCAGCTGTCTAGTGGACTATAATACTACCCGTTCAAATACATCGAACATCTTGAAAATGTATCTTTCCATCAACGTTAGTAAACATTAATTTGTCTACTAACTTTGTCTTTCCATAAGCTGAGGCCATGATTCTAGTTTGAAGTTATTTATAGAAAACATTTTTTTTACATTTTTATTTTTTAATCTGGTGATTAAAATTGCAACAAACATTATTGAAAATAAATTGATTTCTAAAATCATGAAGTCAGCAATCAGGAAATCAGCAATATGGTAGTTTATTTTGTTAATTTCAACACACCGATTTTTCGCCAACACAACACAGAATGTTCTCTGATGGATTGATTGGATTGGCGTATCGACGGCAGCCAGACCTGATAACAGCGCTCACACTCACATTCCGGGACGACACGTCACGTTACGATAGGACTTTGTATATTTAGGATTTTTTCTAGACATTTAAAATTAATAAATTAATTTTTGAGAAAACATAACAACAGGTCAATGCAACTTATTGAGCGCGAGACTACTGTTCACAGAACTACTAGTAAATATACAATCATAGGCTATGCATGATTGAGGAAGGGTCAACAAGCTCCGCCCAAAACTGTCCCATTCCCAAATTTTGATGAAATTAGTCCCAGAATATTCAGTCCCAAATAGTTAGAGGGACTAACAAAAATAATAATGAAGGGAATGACTGAGGGAGGGGATGGGCGAGGAAGGCCAATACTGGAGTAGATAGAACAACTGAAGAAGGATGTGAGATGTGCCAACTACTATGAATGATAGAGAGGCATGGAGAGTTGCTGCCCCAACCAGCCTAACGGCTGTTAACCAAAGGAGAAAGAAGTCCCAGAGTATATAGGTTAGTTAGTTTTGTCACTGAATAAATTTATAGTCAAAAAAATCTGGTGTGGCGTACTCACACAACTTTCCTTGCCGTTATGAAAATGACGCTAGTGTTCACGCGCATCTCAAGTCTACTATTCTAAGATCTGAGCCAGCTGGTGACAGGACAATAACGCTGGAGACACACGAGGTCTGCTATCTCTTCATAGTGAATCATTTAATAGAATCAACAGTTGCCAACAGTTTGCAATTGGATAATCACATTTTCTCGAATTTCGAGCTTATTTTCAATTTTAGGTGAAAATGTTACGAAACATTAATTGTAGAGATTTTCATTATCAATCTTTTCCACTTGAAATTTTTTGTTTGAATTGTATCTGAAGCCTGATAATTGGGAATCTAAAATCAAACGTTGCATAGATGGGGCGGAGCTCCTGAAACTTTTACAGATATGGGACTTTGGCAGTTGATAGAGTTTATTAATGACAAGTTTAGGTATAAATTTGATCAAAATCGTTGGAATCGTTTTCGAGAAAATCGCGAAAAACCCTGTTTTTGACAATATTTTTGCCATTTTAGCCGCCATATTGAATTGCATTTTATCGAAATTGTTCGTGTCGAATCCTTATATTGTAAGGACCTTAAGTTCCAAATTTCAAGTCATTCCGTTAATTGGGAGATGAGATATCGTGTACACAGACATACATACACTCATAAACACACACAGACCAATACCCAAAAACCAGTTTTTTAGACTCAGGAGACCTCGAAACGTATAGAAATTTAGAAATTGGGGTACCTTAATTTTTTTTGGAAAGCAATACTTTCCTTACCTATGGTAATAGGGCAAGGAAAGTAAAAAATTATACAAATATTAATATTGCATAGAATGTAATAGGCTGATGATAACTTATTGCATTAAGCTGTAATAACCAATTTGAATGACTTGGGGCCAAGGTCAAGCCACATGGAGCGTTTTTTCAGGCATTTTTGTACTGGCGGCGGACGAGTCGGCAAGGGAGGAAGCTCTCCAGCTGAATTAGGCAGTTAATCAGCTGATTAGTTTGGCGTTCGGGAGTCAGCTGATGATCAACCAATCGGAGAGCTTCCTGCACTGGCGACTCGTCCGCCGCCAGTGCAAAAACGCCTGAAAAACGCCTCATGTTGCTTGGCCCTTAATGCTTGAGAATCAACAATGATTGGAAAAAGTCGTCATTTCTCAAACTTTCATCTAATAAACGAAAAAATGTACTAATTGTGGTCAACAAAATTTCAACTTTGGCTGACAAACTGACTGAATCTAAATTTGCGACGCTGTTATCATCCCTGCACGGGGAATATTTTAGGTGGTTGTTATCAAATCAAACTATGATCATATTTTTTGTTATATTTCGAGTTAGAAACACCAGCTAATTCCATTCAGTTTAAACTTGGACGGTGAATAAGAGACATGATAAAGAGGAGTAATAACCATAGAGAAAGCATAGTCCAATGGTCCTGTATGTTGTACTCGATGTAAAAATGAATAAATGATTATATTGTATGTAGATCAATAGTGTGACCTCAATATTAGGTTAATTTTGATGCAGTTTGCACCAAAACAAATGTTATTGTTCATATTCATGCAGCTTTTATTTGTTTTTCGAAAAATAAAATAAAATCAAATAGAGAAAACTGCATTGTCCTTCTATCTGTTATCATTTATACTGCATTGAAAATCAAATCACTGTGACTCTAGATCAGCCGATCAAGTACTCTTGAAAATACCGTTTAATGATAAGTTGCTGTGAATGAGCTTCGAATCTTGTTAGAATGAAAAACGTTTTCTCAATATTATTTTGAGATTCATCAATGTATTTGACAATGATAGATTAATTTTCCTTCCTATCAATTAGTTTCAGTAAATCTATGGATTTACAAATAAACATCATTAAAATGAGCTGAAGAGGAAGTAGTAATGATATAATCAACATATATTTTTTATTTTATTGCAAATTCAAGATCAAATCAGTTAGTGTCTCTAAATTTATGTAAGCTTTTCTAAGTCTGGGTTATTATAAGTATTTTTATCATTATAATAGTTAAGGGAATGGAAAATATCCTTTCAATATAGTTCAATTGAAACTCATTACTGAAATAAATTTTGCTTCAGTGTAAAACCATTTCAAATCTTGTCCCAGATAAGCAGTCAAAGCGATCGGCCAATAGGAAACAAGACTCTTTTTGACAGCACTGTTTCTGTTTCCATGTTTTCAATGAAAAAAAAAATTCTTTATTAGGCGGAGTTAGGACTTTTAAGTCCTCTCTACCACTCAAATGTAAAACTAACCACTAAATGTACTGTCGTAAACCAACACTGGCAATTGACAAAGTCACACAGTAAACAAAATATAGAGCACAAAATCATATTGCCATTGTAAGCACATAGCGAATATTCAAAAGCAGCATAATCTTATCTGATACTTTGACCTTGCGACATAGCTCTTCTGATTCAAACTGTTTATCATTATCAACCTACTCAACATAATTATCTATATCGTGACTCTCAACTATATCTCATTAATTCTAGATTCTTTAGGTTTATTTCTATAGGTTTATTTCTTTAGGTTTAGTTCATTATTTCTATTATAATCTAGGTTTGATAGCTAAGCAACAACTGTATCAGCTACTAAATTAATTCCCACCAACGTTTCTGTTGAGCAAAAAATTTCCCACATCTGGCAACACTGCCGTACAGGGATACCATTGATATATATAGATAAGCAACAACTGTATCAGCTACTAAATTAATTCCCACCAACGTTTCTGTTGAGCAAAAAATTTCCCACATCTGGCAACACTGCCGTACAGGGATACCATTGATATATTCTCTATATCAATGAGGGATACTATAGTTGAATCTTGAATCAACTATTCAGTCGGCAGTATTCAACCAACTATCTCAGTGCTCATTGACTCACGTCTGGGATTATCGTGAACATTGTAACGTTGAATTGTGATCATTTTTACATTAGTTTACGAGTGCATTACAGGCTTTCTAGATAACTAACGGACTACTCTTGATTGAATCACGAGACATTTGTAGTTGAAATGTACCGCTCAACCGGGAAATTCAAAAACCGCTTCCTGCAAGCATCAGACAACGGCATTGGCTACGATTGCAAATTCATAGTCGGTCCTGAAAACAGTGTCGTCCAAGGACACAAATTGCTGTTCTCGGTGGCAAGCGAGGTATTCCAAGCTATGTTCTACGGTGATCTGAAGGAGGAAAACACGGTCAAAATCCAAGATCTGGGGCCCGTTTCACAAAGGTACAAGTAGGTTACAAGTCTTGTTGCCAACCATGGTTTTGGAGAACAGCTGATTACTAGCGTTTCACAAAAGCAGAATTGTAAACTTGTAGTTACAATGAATTTCTACAAGTTGAATGAAAAAGACTAAGAAATTGTCAAAAAAAACCACTGATTTATTGATAATTAGAAAGACCGGTCACAATATCAACTTCTCAACTACACAAAAAGTGAAAATTTCTACAAGTTTACAAGTGATTTGCTTGTTACGAACAAGTGTTTCACAAAGATTTTCATTGTAGCCAACAATTTTTGTCAAAATTACTTGTTCGTAACTATGAAATTTCTACCGAGGTGGAAAGCTATGTAAAGGATTTACAAGTGATCATTAAAATGATTTTAAATATTCAAAAAATATTTCTAGTAATCAAAAATGCCCTATATCCCTCTAAAATTGATTATTTTGGAAATATATGCATCTGGAAATCAAATTTAATAATTTCCAAAATAGTTATTAATGTGTTACCTCATAGGTTATGTGTACTATAGTATATATACACAATATATATAGTATACATTATATATAGTACATCCACTATATATATACAGAGTACATATAGTGTGTAGGTTACAAATTCAGCAATAAATGAAAGAGACTGTACAAAAAACATTAAATTGCTTTCAAATATTTTCAAAGTAATTATTGAAAAGTACAAGTAACCTTTATAAAGGATGAAAAAAGGAAATCATCATGAAAATAGGTTATGTTTACTATTGAAGTACTTGTAGACTTGTAAAATTGTAGACTTGTAAACTTGTAGATCATAAATTTTTGTGAAACGTGAGTACTTGTAAACTTGTAACTACAAGTACTTGTTCGTAACCATGGTTGGTAACAATACTTGTACCTTTGTGAAATAGGCCCCTGGACGTCGTAGGATTTGAATGCATGAAGCATTTCATCTACACAGGTGAGGTGAATTTCACATCCGCAATTCACGCTCTCTCAACATACTTAGCGGCTCGCAAGTACCTCATCTCAGATCTTATACAGGAGTGCATAAACTACATTGAAAAGCAGCTCAAGCCCTCCGAGGTACTGGAGTTCTACGAAAATTGTGAAACAAGCAATACACCCGAATTCGAAGAGCTGTGTTTGAAAATTATCGAAGAAAAAACGGACCAAGCAGTTGAAAGTGACTATTTCCCAAATGCCGAATCCAAAACAATCGAATTGATTCTCAAGTCTCGCTGTCTCAGTTTTGCATCAGAAATCGAGGTGTTTGATATGTTCGAAAAATGGGCTCTGGCTGAAGCAGCTCGAAAAAAACTTAGCGATGGTGATTTGGCGTCTAGTTTTAAGCATTTGAAAAAGCATATACGATTTCTAACAATCAGTTCAGAAGAGTTCACCTCACGTGTTGAGCCGTCTCTGCTTCTCTCACCAACTGAGAAACGAGCTATAGAAAGCAATCTGTTACAGTTGTATTCGAAACCCATGCCTGAGGATCTCTCAGTGATTTATCAGCAACGCAAATTTCTGCCCAAATCGATCACATCGGAAACATTCCAATTCTCACATACTTTTGTATTTTCATTTACAAAATACTTGCAAAGTGAAAGTGTATTTAGTACTGTAAATGGAAATAGTTATTTGTGCAACTAGTGCGCAAAGTGTCAGTTTGCTGCACCGAAAGAAACGTTTACGCCCGAGCCGTAGGCGAGGGCGGAATGGTTTCTTGAGTGCAGCAGAGGAACTTTGCGCACGTATTTCACATTAAGTTTTTCCTACAGTTACCATTGAATATGAAAAGTGGGTAATTATGGGTAAAATTGCCTGAAATCCATCAAATGTTTTTCTGTGTAATTTTATTATTGATAAAAACCTTAATCCTAAAATCCTAAAGTCCTCGTTGTCCTTGGTTATAATATATAATGAATAATAATTAGCGCGTTGTGCTTCGTTGCACCTCTGCTCACTATAGCAGCCACAGCAGTCACTGTTACCAACTTCATTTTGATTTTGCTGCACTGTTGCTCCATATAACCTACTAAGTATTTTGCGTTGCCATGTTGCAAATCTGGAGTGCAGAAAAATTTTTCTCGCACTAGAGCGGAAAAGTGATTCTTTGCGTTCTGTAATCAGTGCAGCAATGGCCACTTTTCAACGTAACTGTAGGAAAATATTACTTCCATCTCTCAATAGACAATACACAAGTCAATAATAGAGATAGTAATTACATTTGGTGTTTCATTCAGCCAGATTATAATCATGAACGCTATATTGGCAGCGTAATTTTTAAAATACAATCAAAAGTCTCAGTAATAGCAGAAAGAGAATGTGATGACTTAATCGTCAGACATCAGGGTGAACTCTTTCTGAAGGAAAATGAAAAATCAAATATTCCAGTTGCTGAGATTCCTATCAACAAAATAATGAATGACAAGTATTTTCCAAGGGGAGCAAACAGGGTTGTTAGAATTCGAATGCAATTCAACGCTCAGTATACTGAATTGAATGAATGAGATTATATAGATAATGTTAATTTTTCAATGTTATTCTTAATTGATTCCCCATTTTTAAAAATCTGGATTTTTCATAGACTAATGTATTTATCATAGACTAATAGCGTTATCACACACTAATGACGTTAGGCCTAATTCTTCAATAATATTGTAATCATAGGTCAAAAGTGTGAATCATGCACCACTTCTCAAACGGTGAATCCCAAGTTTGCCTCAGAGAATTATCTTTTTGAAACTTCAAATACATTTTTTCAAATCTGAGTGACACTGAATAAAAAAACAGCACATCATGTTGGACAACTGTGGTTAAAAACAATCTCAGCTATTCATAAAAGAGAAGTTGTCAACTTGACAACAGTGCCGGCTGTCATGGAGAGCATCAAGTTGGGTCCTGAAATTCCCACGACAGAATCAGTAGTGGAAGTGTCCGGTACAGTGAAAATGTTATTGCTCGAAAAAGTTTCTTGTGTGACGTTTTTTGTGGTTTATATCTTGATGGAGGGCTAACTTGGAAATATCATGTCAATCAACTGCGGAATAAAATGTTATACAATATTCGGAAGTTTTATAGAATACGTAGACTAGTGCCCACGTAAGGTATTATACTTGATTTATTACTCTATTATACATTCTAGGCTTCAGTATGGCATCGAATGTTGGGGAGGGACTAATTTATCATCATTAAAACCACTAATTATAACTCAAAAATGTGTTGTTCGTTTGATAACATTCAAAGAACGGAGTGAACCCTCTTTGATGTTTAGACAATTAGAAATATTAACCCTAAAAAATTTGAATGTATACAAATTCTTTAAAATATTTTTCATTCGCAGTGGTGGTGCAAATGACAATGATGACGTTAATGATCATGGCAGAAGATTGATTGATTACTTTATTTTTGTAGATTACAATATATACTGGCTTATACACTTATATACAATAGCTTACAATACAGCAAAATTATAGATGAATTTACATAATATAGACTAAGAAAATAATTATTGAACTGTATATGATATGAAAAAGCAATTTGTAATATAATAACTATAGATTATTATATTGTTATGCATCTACATAAATTGGCGGAGCTTTAGACATATCAATGACCATTCTTCGGAAAGAATATTAAAAATATCATTCCCACCAACTCTCTACCTACCAAAGATCTCAGAGAAGTAGATTTGATAAATTCATTCCTAGGCCAAGGAAAACAGTATTTGAAAACGTTTTCATTTTTGGGCCATAAATTATTCAATTCATTGCCAGCTGAGATAAGAAAGATTGGAATAATATTTTGTTAAAAGTGTGAGGGAATTCTCATTTAATTGTGACAATGTTGGGGCATTATTTAAAACTCTAGTATAATTCAAGAACGGCTTCATTCTATGCTCAGTCTAATAGTGATGATGGTTTTAATTTAGTAGAAGGATAAAACTGTTTATTTATCATGTTTATAAAATATAATCTTTGTAATTTCTTTGTAACTGCGGAGTACAGAGACTAGAGGGCCATCTCTGTTTTTATTTAAAATTGTTTTGATGGTTGATCCAACGCAGGTTTCCAACCTTAGGGCAACCTAATTATTTTTCGTAATGTACTGTAAAGTAGTTATGTATTATTTTCTTATATAAATGTCATTCTGAGTATTACTGTGTCTGTGTAATAATATGTTGTAATGAAATATTACGGAAAATAAAATATTATTATTATTAATGTGACTATTTCCACACGGCCCAGCCTAGTAAGTATGCAAGTGGGCACCCATTAAGACTCATAAGTATTGTATTTTCGCTGTACCGGCCACTTTAACTGACACTGATACTGTATGTGTGAATCCAGACTCAATCTCCCACCTACTATCCTTCGTGGATCAGGTGAAAAGAAGGGCTCTTATTGTCACAAATTCGCCCAGAACACATCAAGCGTTCCAAAGTGTAAAAAAATTGCATGGTTGCCTGTAAAGTCGGTATACGGGCGAAAGTTTTACGTGACAACGACTTTGAGTGGTAAAATAATTTTAATGTGAATATTCATTCGTATAGTAGGAAGAAGGATGAAATAATAACTCACAATGAGAGTGAGTGAGAGGCACGCGTCCCTTCCACTCGGGCATGGTTAGCCCGCGCCCACCTAAGAGCGAGAGAGACAACCATTGACTTGACATTTTGAATTAGTGGCGCAGTCGCAGGAGATTGCTTGCGGCGCCTGCGCAGGTTGACTGCTCCGTTTCACTCTCTCTCTCCAGGTGAATGCCTTCGGGTTGGTGCGGCATTGCTCGCCACTGCTCCTATTCGTGCTCTTTCCAGACGACCGTGAACCGAAACGAACGCTCTCACTCGCTCTCATTGTGAGCGCATAACGTGGGAACGTAACGCAGTTTCTTGAAGTGTCTCCCGGCAAACCAATTTATAAGACGTTATCACGTCAAAATGAAGGCATTTATCAATATTTAATTTCTTGGTAAGGGCTACCTACTCGTATTCTTGTAAAAATTAAAAAATCAAAAATCAATTTTCAAGTTTATTTTATTTTTCACAGGTTTTGACTTATGTCATTTTCAAGTGATTGAATAATGTTAGTAATATGGAGGTATAAGGTATAAAATTTAATTATAAGTAGAAAAAAGTTTTGACAAATACAATAAACTTTAAAAATCTGGTGTGGCGCACTCACACAACTTTCCTTGCCGTTATGAAAATTGATCACCTGACGCACGCGCATCTCAAGTCTACTTATAAACAAAGATCTGAGCCAGCTGGTGACAATAACGCTGGAGACATACGAGGTCTGCTATCTCTTCATAGTGAATCATTCAATAGAATCAACAGTTTCCAACAGTTTGCAATTATAACATTTTCACGAATTTCGAGCTTATTTTCAATTTTCGGTGGAAATGTTACTGGACATTAATTGTAGAGATTTCAATGCTCAATCTTTTCCACTTGAAATTTTTTGTTTAAATTGTATCTGAAGCCTGATAATTGGGAATCTAAAATCAAACTTTGCATAGATGGGGCGGTTCTCCTGAAATTATCACAGATATGAGAATTGTGGCAGTTGATAGAGCATATCAATGACTTTTTAAGGTAATGAATTTGATCAAAATCGTTGGAGCCGTTTTCGAGAAAATCGCGAAAAATCAAGTTTCGAACAACATTTTCGCCATTTTAGCCGCAATCTTGAATTGCATTCGAAATTGTTCGTGTGGGATCCTTATAGTGTAAGGACCTTAAGTTCCAAATTTCAAGTAATTCCGTTAATTGGAGATGACACACACACAAACACACACACAAACACCAATACCCAAGAACCACTTTTTTGGACTCAGGGGACCTTGGAACGTATAGAAATGGATGGAAATTTAGAAATGGATAGAAATTTAGAAATTGGGGTACCTTAATTTTTTCGGAAAGCAATACTTTCCTTACCTGTGGTAATAGGGCAAGCAAAGTAATAAGGGTACTGAGATTTTTATTTTTGCATTTATCTATCTATCAAATTTTAGCAATTCTACATCACAACTTTCCAATACACAAACGGCATTGATTCGATTAGCTTACACATATTAGCTGGCTACATTACATTCTAAGAAATATATATTTGTTTCCTATCCAGTTTCTCAACCTTCAATATTAAAAATTCTTAGTTTTAGTTGTTTTTGAGTGAAAAAGAACTAAATTTCAGAAAAGTGGAATCATAACCTCATTTCGGACTTTTAAATTATTATCTAAATTTGGGAGAGAAATAGTACAAGGAGTATCCTTAGTTTTTCTCTCCCATTCAGTGCTTCTTGTAAAAATTATAATAATAATAAATAAATAAATAATAATAATATGGAATAGCAGGTATGACTTGGATGGTGGCTGTACTGACCTCTTGTTCGATTTTCCTATGCTGTTGCAGTATAAGGTCATCTTGATTCTCTCCTAGAAAATACGATTTCATGAAATTAAAAAATAGAATCACGTAAATGGTATTAAAATACATACAAAGAAAACCGCTAAGAAGAATAATTAAGGCTTATTCTAGCTGAGATTGAAAATATAATGAGAGAGATTGAGAATGAGAGAGAAAATGATTGAGATAAAATGAAGATGTTGTCAATTGGTTTTGGCTCAAATTAACCTACTCGTATTAACATAGGCTACATTTTTCATTCATTTTTTAGGGCTATTTCATAGCTTTATTACTATAGTGAGGTCCACGTTATAATGGCAGTGTAGGAAAAGAGGAGAAAAGGGTCGCCAGATCTCAACCTTGCCACCCAAACAGCTGATACTGTTATATCTGATCAATTCAACTGTTCATTATTGTTGAAATGGTATATTTCGCACCTGGAGCAGAAAATGAGATTTTTCCGGCTCGAAATCGGTTTTCAAGTCCGAGGCCGTAGGCCGAGGACTAGAAAAGATTGAGAGCCGGAAAACATTTTTGCCCGTGGTGCGAACGATATTTTTCGCCACACACAAAAATAAACAATATATATGAGAATAGTTGTTTACTAAGCACTTCCGAAAGCAGAAGTGGAAGGTGATAGCTCTAGCAAATCTGAGGTAATCTGAAAATCAGGAAATTGTCCAAGTATTTTTATTTTTTATTCTGATTTGTCTAAATAACCTAAAAGATTATGTTCATTTATGTGGGAGGTTGAGTTTATACTTTTTTATTCTTTCAAATGACAATAAGATGATATTATTATAAATGTTTTAATCATTGAATAATGAACACAAATAATGAAAAGTTTTTTGATCAGCTGTTTTTTGATCACCTTTCTTAGTTCCATGTTAGCGGCTGGAAAGGGTATTCTTTCGGCCTAGGCCGGAAAGTAACCTGTTCTGTCGTCAGAAGAGAGTCGTCTGCAAACAATGTCTTTCAGATCTACGTAAGGACTGGAAAACAGCTGCTTTCTGTGCAGTGTGGCGAAAATAGTTAATCATAATTTATTTGTCAAGAAAATATATTTTTTGAAGATGTAATAATACATTTTCATGATTGAGATGAAATATTTTGTTGATTAGTTAATTTCTACATTGTTGATAAACGATGTGGCAACATCGCAAAGCGTGAAAGAGATAGCACCATCTGCTTTGTTGAATGATGGACAAGGATAGCAACACCATTGCAAATCACACACTGCCATTATAACGTGGACCTCACTATAGCAACTTTTTTACTTTACTTTATAACTAGTAACTATTTCTTGAAAGAATAAGATGTTGTCACTATATACCACTGGGGAATTGACAACATCTACGTCTTATTTATTCAATTATGGAGAAATACCACAATATCTCATACCATACAATCAAATAAATATCTATTTCATTTATTCGTCGATGAAGTGTCGGTTACTATAGTCCGTACAAAATTACTTCTGACTTGGAGGAATTTGCGGCGCAGAGAAATGGAGGGAGATCAGCCAATTACACAGATTAATACACAGTCAAAGATAGAAGCGCAGTTGCCAATTTGTCAGTCGTCAGACAGGAAACTTTGTATGTGTAGCATAATGAGCACATGAACAGTCATTAGAAGTTGGAGAACGCTGGCCGCTTCAAAACGGCAACATCGCGCCTCTGTATCTCTCCCGTTGTATGCTTCCTCTGCTGCGCATGTCCATCCCAAGTAAGAAGTAATTTTGTACAGAGTATAGACTGGTTTCATAAAATATGACGTAGTCTACTTCGTGATTGAACAGTTTGAAAACTTTCAAGTCTTTATTAGGCCACTATGTGGCAAATATGGCAATCTTGACTTTCAGACATGTATATACAGGTCCGCCAACCTGCCTACTCGACTACTAACGACCCTAATAAAGAGATTGATAGAAAACATAGGCAATTCCCCAAATCAAACCACTACCTCCGTAAACAAAGCCATGGTGCATTCTGGTGACGTCAGCACAGGTAGGACTACCTCACCACCTCTCTACTACACCAATAAAAACACTAGCTGATATAGATCAGCTGAAATCAACAAATGTGAGTTGGTGTTTTTATTGGTGTAGGAGGTGATGAGTAGCCCTACCTGTGCTGACGTCACCAGAATGCACCATGGCTTTGTTTACGGAGGTAGTGGGTGAAGACATCATCTATATAATTATATAAAAGCGAAATGGCACTCACTCACTCACTAACTGACTGACTGACTCACTCGCAGAACTAAAAATCTACCGGACCAAAAACGTTCAAATTTGGTAGGTATGATCAGTTGGCCCTTTAGAGGCGCACTAAGAAATCTTTTGGCAATATTTTAACTCTAAGGGTGGTTTTTAAGGGTTTAAAGTTCGTCTTTTAGCATGTATATTCTTCTTATTCTCTTAATTATAATTGAAAAATGTCCATACCATATGTTAATATAGAACTATAATCTAGAGAGAGTACGTCTTCGAAACAGTTATCTGGTAACTAAATTAATAATATTTTGTCAGGTTGGCATTAAGTTGAGTTGACTTTGTTAGGTTGGCACCAAGTTGAAGATTGAAATGCATTTATCGCGGAAAAATTGATTGGACACTGCTACTTCAATCAGAGCTATTCCTGGGAATATTTTATTACTAGCTAGCCGTCAGGCTCACTTCGCTCGCTATATCCGTTTAGCCAGACGTTTAGTCTGGACCCCCGACTGGATCGTCCTAACATATAATAAAAATGCTCAAATGAAAAATGCAGGCGAGCGAAGCGAGCCTGCTGATCTCATTCTTGGACGATCCAGTCGGGGGTCCAGGGGGCGGAGCCCTCTGGCTAGACGGATATGGCGAACGAAGCGAGCCTGACGGCTAGTAAGTATATAAGATCTTTGGTTTAGAGTATGGAGAGGGGACAAACCAACTCCGCAGATGCAATATTGCTAAATGCTGTAAACTGCTAAATGAAATAAGGACACAACTATACGGTCATCTTGGACGCGCTGGATTTTTTCCCGATCGTTATTCTCTTATGATAAACTATACGGGCGTAATAAACGCTCCCCATAAAACGCCATGAATTCATAAGACGCACGAAATTAATTCAGCGCGTATAAGACGCCCGTAAAGTTAGTGTCTTACATTAACCAAAGAAGTAGACTTCTTCTCAAATCCTCTTTGCTGTAACTTACTGAGAAAATACTGAATTAAATTGAATTATTTCTGTACATTCACATTACACTAGACATAAGGATGATATAACTAGACCCACAGTTAGATTGACTAAAACTCTGAAAAGTCATAAGTACCTACAAATTCGCATGTTTAATTTACTACCAGATAATGTTAAGCAGTTACCATTGAAAACGTTTTGTATTGCCGTTGATAAATGGATCAAGTCTGAAGCTTTCTATTCTGTTAATGAGTACCTGGAATATTTCAATGTGTAAGTGTAAACTTGATCGTTTGATATAACCATAGAGAAACAATAGCGTAAGTAGATATCCCATGGTATGGGGCATTTATGTTGTAACTTTTACTGTTATCTCAAGCCGATGTCTGTCGATTTTTACTGTTTTGACCGGGTAAGAGTGTATGAACGGCACAATATGAGAGACTATCAGTGTCATAAAGCTTCACAGGAAAGAACTACGTGGACTATCAGCTTCAGATAACAGTAAAAGTTTCGACATAAACGCCCTATACCAAAGGATATCTACTTATACTATTGTTTCTCTATGGTAGAGCTAATGCAATGATATTAATGGATTGAATTTATTACCTGGAACATATTTATTGCTTTCATCTGTTTCCGCACAGTCTGACATTTTTCAAAGAAGTTGGCAGCAAAATCTGAAAAAGGACTTTGGGTTAGTCAGCTGAAGTTTAGTGTACAGATGCAATTATTTTTAGCGACGACTTGAGAGGCGTGGCTAGCGCACATAATAAAATATAAATTAATTAGATTTAATGATCCATTAGATATATGTACGGTATCCTGGAAGCAATATAGTAATTCAGTACCTAATTCAGTAGTCTTCATCCATGACCAGCACTTGCTGGATATCTTAAGCTGCGTACACATATACGCTCTTCCAACCCGCACCGAGCACGCTCCTCCCTCGTACCGCCCTCGTTCCTCCATCGAACTACAGTCGCGCCGCCCACGCACCCATCATGAACGTTACGGAAGATGTTAGATCTTCTCGAGTTCCCCGGTCGAACCATTGTTGCTCCCCGGTCGATCATCAATCGCTCTGCTGGAGTGACGTTCGGTTGCGGAGCAGAGCGAAAGTCTGTACGCACCTTTATACCTTCTTCTTCATCCATTACCCACACTTGTGGGATCGACGGCGTCATTTGACAATAAAAGTCAAAAACAACAAAACACTAATTTATCAAGATGGCAGCGATCAAGATAAAGCACACTTATTTAACATCTAAGGCCTTGCTCTTTAACTTACTGGCAAGTTAGCCAGATAGTATTTGAGACAGGTCATCGTTTAAAAATTCCTGTACATCATAAAGCCCTGGCTCTGAAAAAACCGGTCACAACACTCTCGAACTTGCTGGTATCCAACTGCTTCACTCCTGCAGGTAGCCTGTTGAAGTAGCGGAGAGCTGCACTCCTGTAGCATACCCGCGATCTCTGGAGGCGCACCCTGGGTATGTCAAACAGCACTCAATGCCTGGTGTTATGTTGATGTACATCAGTCCGAGTCAACAGATTATGTTGATTCTTCTTGATATACATGAGGCAGAGAAGAAGGAAGTGGCTGACTACTGTTAGGATACCCAGCCTAACAAAAATGGGCTTGCAATGTGCATGATGTTCGCTTGCAGTTATAATCCTAGCAGCCCGTTTTTGTAGCTCAAGTATGTCCACAACCTTGGCTGAATGTTACTTTACTTACTTAATGACCCCACATGAGTAGACCATAAGAGATATGGCAGGGGAAAAGTGCATGATACACCATGACCAGATATGCCTCTGTCACCTGTCCTCTCAGCTTCAGCAACAGAAAACAGATTCGGGACAGTCTCCTAGTCACCTGTTGGATGTGGCTTGCCCAGCTGAGTTTCGAATCCAATTCAAAGCCCAGCAGCTTCACAGGTTCCTGATCTTGAGGCAGACTTCGCGACAAGCTGCAGATGATGTTTTACGTCTTGCTCTCATTCAGTTGGAAGCGATTGACCTGGAACCATGAAGCTGACGACCGCAGACGCTCTGCTGACATCTCCAACACCCGCTGAACGTCAATGCCAGATGACAGCAATGATGTATCCTCAGCGAAGAGAAGAGTTGAGCCATTGTCGTCCAGGTCATTTATCATTATGATGAACAGGATTGGCCCCAGTATAGATTATTAGTATAGATAGATTGCGTCATAGAAAATAAAACTTAAAAACTAGACTGAGATCAAGATGGGAGGTCAGTCATAGATCTTAAAAAACATTGGATTGACTTTTCATCCAGGGAGTAGAGAGCCAGACTCAATCACAGTAGCCAACACCTCATATTGTTTATGGTATTAATATCTAACATTAACATATTCATCTACCGCTGAAATGTTTATATAACATAAAAATCTATCGAATCATCAAATCTAATAATTTGTTTAGATTATGTGCTCCAGCTATGCACCTAGACCCATAGTTCTAAGTTTCCTAGAGTTGCCTTTTAAGAGCATAATGTTGATCAAATTGCACATTCTTTTGATCAAATAACTTTATCAATCACTATCACTCAAATTCTATACACATATTAGGGTATGATCACATTGGATGCATGTACTTGCAAATGCACGCTAGTACATGCCGGTCATGCATGTTCTAGAGCGCGGATGAGAAAAAAAATTGGAAGAAATAAAAACATGTTGTAACGTGCCTGTAGCTTCTCACAATGAACGCCACCAGCAAAAGCACGCCACGCTCTGACTCTGGCTCAATTGTTTCTAAGACTTTAAAAATTTTGTTTCTTATCAATGCGTTTGGTTATACATGTCTACGCTTCAAACTTGCACTCACGAGTATCCATTGCGATCATACCCTAAGATAACACTGACAACTGGGCAAGAATCACTTACCTATTCAAAACAGTAAATAACAGTCAAGTACCTATAACAGTAGTAAATCAGTTACTTATTCAATGCAAAAATTGAAGAAGTAAAATAGAATATGACAGAGGATCTATATAATATGATAAAACATATACCGTTAATGAGTAAACCGCTAAAAAACTACATTATTTAAACAATAACCTTTAAAATATTAATGTGATTAGGCCTAGTAGGAACATATATAAGTCAAACAGTCAGAGACAAAGAAATAAAAGTTTTTTCAAGTAATATCAATGAATAAGCTTACTGAGATCTATAAAACACGTCATTGATAATAATAACGTTTCTATTTGCAGAATGAA
Organism: Nilaparvata lugens; assembly: GCF_014356525.2. Classification (NCBI taxonomy): domain Eukaryota; kingdom Metazoa; phylum Arthropoda; class Insecta; order Hemiptera; family Delphacidae; genus Nilaparvata; species Nilaparvata lugens. Next base: position 70,926,321 of record NC_052508.1, on the reverse strand, counting down.
AAGTTGAAAATAGGATGCAAACATAGCATTCTAGTAAGGTTATGTTCATTGTCATTGTTTGTCAAGCAATAATTCATAATCTTTAGTACTGACAATTTTTAATACCTGAGATCTTTTGTGACTGCAATATCCCACAAGTAACAAAATTTCCATACAATACTTTGTTCACTTAAAAATGTAACAACATTTTACGTATAAGAAAAATTTGTTTTGAAAGAAGGCTGAAATCGTCAAACCAAACTTAATCAACTGAGAGAGTTGACGTTTTTTGTTTTTCTAGAGGAGATTCTGCGCAAACGCAGAAGGCAGACTACAGGATCATGTTCACGTTTCACTTTTGAGGTTATGTTTATAAATCATTCATATTTCTTGCAAGCTTTTTTAGTGTTTTCAGTAATTTAAACTTATACTTCAACTTTCAAGTCATAATCTGAGGACCACCGGCATGTGGGAAATAAGTATCAATTTACATTGCCTTTTTAATATTCCAAATTTATTTGATGAGTAGTTGTTTTCAAACTGATTGTAAAAATGTCTGTGCACCAAAATAGCAAAGAGGAACTGATTTCTGAATCGCTAGATAATTATATAGGTGTGTTAATTTCAAAACTTGAAAAATACTTACAAACAAGATCTCCAGACGTATCTACTGTGAAGAAAAACTTTGAATCAGTTTTAGTTTTTATCGACTCAAGCGAATTCACACCTGTAAAATCATCCTCCAAGTTGAAGATTATCTTGAATGAACTTCTGAAATATGGTAAACTGGGTTTGGTCCCAGCTAATGATAGCTCCACATTATTAGAGCTTTGCAAAATCCTGCTGCGACTCATAAACAATGATGATATTATCGAAACAGTGAATGGGTTTATAGAGCTTGTACTTGTGGATTTCACATCCCAAACTGCAAGAAAAACTGACATTAATTTGTTTACATTTTACGCAATAGACATTGTTTTAAAAACTCTTAAAGCTAAGAATATTCAATGTAACTCTTTTGCTCGTCTTGAAAGAATATTCAAAAGTGCTATATTATGCAGCGATAATGATGTTTTATGTGTTGTGCTACACTACATCATTCCTAATTTTATAAGCTATTGCAATTCAAATAAAATTTTAGAAGAAATATGGTTATCCTTGCAAAATGCCAGCAATAAAACTGATATTCAAAAATGCCACGACGAGCAAAGTCTTTCGAAAGTAATAACAGTTTTATGTATGCTAGCTCAATATTATATTTCTTTGGAGAAAAATAGTTTTTCACTTGTAACTGAAGAACAGTTTTGGTATATTATTTACAGTGGACTAACAGATCCTCTAGCATTCCACCGCAAGAAAGCTTTGTATCTTTTGAAGAGATCTGTTGACTTTTTAGAAGTTAATTCGTTATCATTCAAGTGTAGTTATTTTGTTTGGAATGATAACCAAGTCTCCCATTTGAAAGAGATTTGGAAAGACATAATTATAGTTCTTGAGGTATTAGAAGAGAAGCAACTTCATCTAATAACCCCAATTCTTCCGAGTGTTGTCAAACTATCTGTAATAAATAGTGTTATTGGGGAGGAACTCCTGAAGGACATTTGGTTGACATGTTTATGTCAAAGATTGATGAGTCACGAATCGAGCCAAGTTGTCAAGTGGGGGATCGTGAACCTGATATGTGCTGATGCATTCTTTCGTCTCGAGTACAATCCTAGTTTTTATAGAATCATATTTAAATCGCTTAATAACACATCTCTGTACGCCAAAAGCCAAGTGAGTGATAGTTTCGCGGTAGATAAGGCTCTAGAAAACTGGTTTCTGAAATTCTCCTATCATCCTGATGAAACATTCTTGAAAAATGTGCTCGATGTATTTTGTGACATATCTTGGGCTCCAGTTCCATTATTTTATGTTGTTTGGCACTGAAATGTATGAGAAGCGCTATGTCCTACATAGAAGCTGGCTTCAAAAACTGGTTTGGCTTCACAAAAGATATTTCTACTATACAACAATACTTAGCTTTCATTAGTTGTTTCGGCAGCTGTGAATCTACCAAAAGTGAGATGAAAGAAAGCATTTTGAAATTGGTGATTGATTCTTATAATGTGCTTAGTGATAGCAAATCATCTAATACAACTTTAAAATACTTTTCGCTGATGCTTGTAAGCTGGGTAGCTGAATATAATTGTTCCCAATACAAGGAATGCAGTTCAGTGTCATCGAATGGAATAATAGCTAAAAATCATAAATCGTTTGTTGAGAATATGGTGAAGGAACAACGAATCAATACAGTTTTTCAAGGGGAAGAATCAAAACCTTGCTACGATTCGAAGATGTTGTCCAGCTGTGTACTAGCTGGATGGAAATTACTGCACAGCTATTTAGAAGCATTCGACTCGTCAGTAACTCAAATCAAGTCCCTCATTCAAATAGATCAGCTCATTGATGTAGGACTTGAAGCAACTCAGATCGGAGGTAAAGATGTTCTAGCTGAAGTAAACAGAGTATTTGGAGTTCTCCTACCAGAGTACATCAATGAGTTGGAGACGGAAACTCTTTCCAAATTCATATGTACCACTTGGAAAGCATGCTTCGAGCTTAGAAAAAATGAATTGTTCTGGATCATTTTCAAATCTTGGATTAAAATGTTTTATCAAAACCGGCTACTGAAAGATGAGAAGTGCAACACATTGCAAATTGAGGTGAGATTTTTCAATAGAAACTATCTTCTCATTTTTCCTGTCTATCTTTGTCTTGAAAATCTTAATTGATATAATACAAATTCAATCAAACTCAATAATTCATCCAAATTTATTTAATACCCAGATCAGGACGGACGCCCTCTACACCGCTCCCTGAATTTAAGAAAACAACTTGACAAGACTTAACAAGATAAAGATTTTGAGGACGTAGTCTGTGTCCAAACCCCTCCCTGTGTGCACACCCCTGGAAAATATGTAGTATTTCCTATTTTTCAATACGTTTGATATGAGTAGCTGTACACAATTCTTAAAGAATAGAATGACTGCCTTTATTTTTGGCCTGGGATGGCGAAGTTGGGGCGCAGACGCAGTCGGCCCTCTCTTTCACTTAATCCTCAAAGAATGAAAGAGTATATTGAATAAAGATTAGTAAGAATTGAGTATAAGTGTAAAAAAGAAGGTCATTATATAGCCGAAACAAGTCGTTTCTAAATAATTTAAAAAGGGGACTTAGATTTCAATTTTCATTTATGTGTAAAAATCTGGTGTGGCGCACTCACACAACTTTCCTTGCCGTTATGAAAATTGATCACCTGACGCTAGTGTTACCGCGCATCTCAAATATACTATTCAAAGATTTGAGCCAGCTGGTGACAGGGCAATAACGCTGGAGATACACATGAGGTCTGTTATCTCTTCATAGTGAATGATTTAATAGAATCAACAATAATTTGCAATTGAATAATCACATTTTCTCGAATTTAAAGCTTATTTTCAATTTTAGGTAAAAATGTTACTGAACATTAATTGTAGGGATTTTCATGCTCAATCTACTCCACTTAGAAGTTTTTGTTTAAATTGTATCTGAATCCTGATAATTGAGAATCTATCTGCATTGATGGGGCGAAGCTCCTGAAATTTTTACAGATATGGGACTTGTGGCAGTTGATAGAGCTTATCGATGACTATTTAAGGTATGAATTTGATCAAAATCGTTGGAGCCGTTTCCGAGAAAATCACGAAAAACCCTGTTTTTGACAACATTTTTGACATTTTAGCCGCAATCTTGAATTGCATTTGATCGAAATTGTTTGTGTCGGATCCTTATAGTGAAAGGACCTTGAGTTCCAAATTTCAAGTCATTCCGTTAATTGGGAGATGAGATATCGTGTACACAGACGCACATACACTCATACACACACACACACACACACACACACACACACACACACACATACAGACCAATACCCAAAAACCAGTTTTTTGGACTCAGGGGACCTTGAAACATATAGAAATTTAGAAATTGGGGTACCTTAATTTTTTTCGGAAAGCAATACTTTCCTTACCTATGGTAATAGGGCAAGGAAAGTAAAAAAATAGTATAAATGAGAGAGAATATTGTTTTGCATAGTAAACTCAAGTGCAGTATTGTCTTGAGATTCAATGATGCAGTTACTTATATAAAACTCCCTCTTCTTAAAATTCTAATAATTAGAGAAGAGCGTTTCCAGAATTCAAGTTATTTCCTCTAAAAAATATTGCAATGTATACTCTACTAGATATGTAGATATTCCTGTACTGTTCTGCATTGTTTCCTGTATTATTTCTTATACTGTTCTGTAAATAGTTTCCTGTTCAGAACTTTGCAACATTGTTGGTGCATCCTACTATCAATAATAATAATGTTCACTTTTTGTGTAGTTGAGAAGTTGATATTGTGGTAATTATTCATATTGAATAAAGAAGATTAAAAAATTGTCAAATAACCACAGATTTATTGATACTTAGAAAGACCGGTTTCGGTTATTACACCATTGTCAATCTCTGATAAACAATCATGATAATTACAGGAGTGGCCGTAGTCGAGTGGATCAGATGCTGGCTTTATGATTCAGAGGCCCGGGTTCAAATCCCGGCCCGGGCAAGATATTTATCTCGGGCCACTCCCGTGTTTCGGATGGACACGTTAAGCCGTCGGTCCCGGCTGCCTAAAAAGCAGTCGTTAGGTCATGTCAGAGGCCCTGAAATTGATCAGCTGTGACCTGAAAACTCTGACACCAGACCTGAGCCAGCCAGGCTACTCGATATTATTATTATGGTTATTACACAATTGTTAATCTTTGATAAACAATCAGAGTTTATCAGAGATTGACAATGGTGTAATAACCGAAATCGGTCTTTCTAAGTATCATTAAATCTCTGGTTTTTGACAATTTCTTACTCTTCTTCATTCAATAATAATTTCTCTGAATGCCAATGATTTGTATCTGGAGGATTCTATTCACAAATACAGATACATATATATCAAATGCAAGAGATTACTAAAAATAATTCCAATCCTAATTATGTCACCCCACTATAATATTATTGTTATATGAGTATTCAACTATGACTTTTTTATCTTCTTCTGTTGCAGTATGCGAATAATATTCTAGAGCTCGGTGAAACCGTGGGTGGATTGAGTAATTGCCTTTTCAAGCACCTGAATGAAGAGATTGACACACCCGAGGCACTCAATAAACTTCCAAACGATCTTTTGGTGAAAGCTCTGGTCTTTGGTCCTGTGCACAGGAAGGATTTGAGGTGATCAACGTTACTATAATCATATAATCTATCATCAACGTTAACCAACGTTACTGTAATCGTGTAATCTATTTCAACGTTATCAACGTTAATCAACGTCATGTAATCTATTTTTAACGTTATTAACAACGTTACTGAAATCGTGTAAACTATTTCAACGTTATCAACGTCATGTAATCTATTTTTAACGTTATTATCAACGTTACTGCAATCGTGTAATCTATTTCAACGTTATCAACGTCACGTAATCGTGTAATCCTATTTTCAACGTCAATCAACGTTACTGTAATCTATTTTCAACACTATCAACGCTACTGTAATCGTGTTATCTATTTTCAGAGAACGGAAAGTTTTTTCCAATTGTGAAGATATTGATAACTTTCTGTAAGAAAACACCAGTACTGAAGGATCATCATAATTAAAAGTAGCATGGAATAAAGTGACCCGTAATAGGAAAGAAATATGGTTCATTACGTGCAGTTAGGAATTGAGTCTTCTGTGTGAATGAGATTTAGTATTTAGACAAGGAACCGAATGCTCGAATAAAGGTATAGTGGAAACTGTTTGGATATAATTTTTTGACCCCACAGCTCTTAATTTGAAAGCTGCATTTTTATTTTTGGCTTATCGACATGGTTTGTCAAGTGAGGTGTCAGGTGAGGCGCATTGTTTCCAAAATATTGTTTCCAAATATTGTTTTGTGTGTTTTGAATTGTAAATTGAGTGTGTAATTGATGAATGTTAAGTGACACATAACCTAGCTACTTTGGACTGTTGTATAAATTAGAATTGGAACCGTTTTGGGCTTATAAGCCTGTGGTACTTTTCTGTAAGTTGTGTAATTCTCATTGATTCAATAAATAAATAAATAAAAATATAAGCGTGTAAGGAAAAAAGCAACTCTCAAACCACCCCTCATCTTGTCTTTTTTCTTCAGGGCTACTCTTAATATAAATGAAAATTAAAAATCCAAGTACCCTTTCAAAATTTGTTCGATCAAAATATAAAATCAAATTATATTCAATTTATCTATTTAATTATTTGTTAAATCAAATGCTGCTGAAACATGTCGTCATTGAACAATTTTAAAAGGGTACTTGGATTTCTAGTTTTTATTTACACCCCTTATCTCTTTAGTTCAAGGGGTGTGGATTAGGACTTTCTATAGGTTCACTTCCCAACTAGTCCCTACAAAGTTGCAAATATATGTATGTATAGACCTACATTTATAAGAGATTGCATTATCCAAAACATTCGGTACATCATTTAAGATTTAAAGGAATTGTGGAGGAAAAACTCAGTAACAACATAAATAATTTATTGTCAATGTAAATTTAATTATACAGGAATTTCACTTTTTGTGTAATTGAGAAGTTGATATTGTGGTAATTATTCATATTAAATGAAAAAGACTAAGAAGTTGTAAAAAAACACAGATTTATTGATACTTAGAAAGACCGTTTTCGGTTATTACACCATTGTCAATCTCTGATAATCTCTGAGGATTTTGGTTTTTGGAGTTTCTCAGAGATTGAAAATGGTGTAATACCCGAAACCGGTCTTTCTAATAAATCTGTGGGTTTTTGACAATTTCTTAGTCTTTTTCATTTAATATACAAGAATTGAACTGTTAACATGATTGGTATTGAAGGGGAAACAACTACTTGAAATACTCATAATACAAATTTCAATGACATTACTAGCATAGCGACATAAACAGAAAAACTGTTATAGATAACTTTTATGAAAACAGAAGCGTAAATTTTTAATGACTGATTTATTTCAGGATCGAGAGCGAAGTCTGCAATTTTATAAAATCCAAAGATGGTGATTACTCGATCAACATTCTTAAACCACTGTGAGTACTTTCTTCATGTTTATCTGTTGAACCTCATTGGAAAAGCAAAGTAATTTGAAAAATGAGGTAGCCATTAAGAAGTTGGTCGGTGGGCGGAGGGCATAATACACATTATTTTTCAATTTTAAAATTGAAAATTTTTTTAAACTACAATCTTCAACAGGTATAAAGAAATTATCTTAAATAGGGAATGGCTCCTACACAACCGATTTAAATTTTATTGGTTTCAGTTTGAGACCATATACATCAGTGGATTCACGGTTGAACCAAATCAGTTGCAAGTGTTTAACTACTAATTGGTGGTTCCAAATTGTAATCAATGAAACTAAAATCTGTTGCTCCCCACTTGAATTTCATAGCAACCGCTGGCTATTCTAGTTTTGAAGAAGGCGTTGCACCATGGGCAATCTATATTGTAATGTACCTTGGAGTTGATTGTTCTGTTCCACACTTTTATAAATCTCGAGATTTTTATCTTTGAACACCCATAGATCCTAATTCATTACAAGTAATGCAATTTTCATTTTAAGATACTTTATTGCATAATGTTTTTACCTCTACTACTTATATGATGTTACCTATGCGATTTTCAAAATAAGCTGCCTGTAATTGAAAATGCTTATAAATAACTACACTTCTACAACTACAAACACTCAAATAGCTACATCTAAAATGATGATTCTAAAACGCACCGTTCCTGTTTTGCAAAATCATCGCGTTATGCATTGTAAATAATAAAATTAATGAGATAAATACTTTTTGTGGTCTTGTAATCACATTAAGAATATAAAATACTAAATTCTGATGTGTGAATATACAAATACGTTTGTAGATATCATCATAGAGAAACAATAGCATAAGTAGATATCCCATGGTATAGGGAGTTTATGTCGCAACTTTTACTGTTATCTCAAGCCGATAGTCCATGTAGTTCTTTCCCGTGAAGCTGTGTGACGCTGTTAGTCTCTCGTATTGTGCCGTTCATACACTCTCACCCGGTCAAAACAGTAAAAATCGACAATAATCAACAGTAATCGACAATAATCTGCTGGAGTTAATAGTACCGTAAAAGTTGCGACATAAACGCCTTATACCATGGGATATCTACATACGCTATTGTTTCTCTATGATATCATCCAGCAGAAGTGGTAACATAATCATTTAACATAGTTAACATATTTATCATAGTTCTATCACCGTTGTATTAGATAATTTTTTAAAAGTATTCATCATTGTATAATTTTAGAAGAATGGTGCACCAGAGAAACTTACTTATTTGAAAAAAATCCTGCGCGGTGAATTGTTCGCGTAGAGAGGCAGGAGGGGGTGCATCTGGAGGGGAAGGTTCTCAAATGTATCCTCCCTCAAGTAAGTAGCCATCATGCTCTGGTCTAGAGAGCAGTAGTTGAGAGCTTCTTTTCTAATGGTCGGTCACTTGCTGTTGCTACGGAACGTGCCTTCTGCGCTCGATTTGAAATTCCTCCTCACAGACTCGGCCGTAATTCGATTCTGTCGTGGGTTAACTCATTTCGAGAGTGTGGAAGTGTCGCGAAAACCAGAAATGGACTTCAACAAGACATTAGAACTCCAGAAAATATAGAAAGAGTGAGGCAGTCAGTTGTACGTTCTCCCGGCGTTCGGCTCACAAACACGTAGCTGCTATAGCAATTCCTGATTCCATGCTCGACGAATTTTCCGTGAAGACTTTCAATTTCATCTCTATAAACTGGCTGTTGTTCAAGAATTGACTGAACGTGATTTTGCTGCCCGTCAAAATGCATGTGATATGCTGATTGACAACTTGCCGCGGTCATTTTTTTCAATGACGAGGCTCATTTCCACATGCGTTTCCTCAATGTGATTTTTTGTAGGGTTATTTGAAATCCCTGGTTCATGTCGATCGACCACGGTCCATAGTACACCTCAAGAACAACATTCGCGACGCCATTACCAACATACCGATTGATATACTGCAACGAGGGTATACAAATTTCAAAAATCGAAGTCACCAGTGTATGGCAATGGGGGTCGCCATTAATCTGATGTCATTTTCAAGACTGCATGAAAAAAAATTGGTAAATTGTTTTCTTATATAGAAAAAGATTAAAACAATAACTAGAGTACTTTTGTTTTTATTGACCTTTCAAATAAGTAAGTTTCACTGGCGCACTTTGTATAAAGAAAGTATCTTGAATAGGGAATGGCTCCTACACAACCGATTTCAATTTTATTGGTTTCAGTTTGAGACCATATTATACATCAGTGGATTCACGGTTGAACCAAATCAGTTGCAAGTGTTTAATTACTAATTGGTGGTTCCAAATTGTAATCAATGAAACTAGAATCTGTTGCTTCCCACTTGAATTTCATAGCAACCGCTGGCTATTCTAGTTTTGAAGACGTTGCACCATGGGCAATCTATATTGTAATGTACCTTGGAGTTGATTGTTCTGTTCCACACTTTTATAAATCTCGAGATTTTTATCTTTGAACACCCATAGATCCCAATTCATTACAAGTAATGCAATTTTCATTTTAAGATACTTTATTGCATAATGTTTTTACCTCTACTACTTATATGTTGTTACCTATGTGATTTTCAAAATAAGCTGCCTGTAATTGAAAATGCTTATAAATAACTACACTTTTACAACTACAAACTCTCAAATAGCTACATCTAAAATGATGATTCTAAAACGCACCGTTCCTGTTTTGCAAAATCATCGTCTTATGCATTGTAAATAATAAAATTAATGAGATATAGTTATTTGTATATCTAGAGTGAAAAGTACGACTTTTTCTCCCTGTGGGAAAAAGTTTGAGGCGAAGCCGAGTGCAGCAATTTTCCTGAGGGAGAAAAAGAATTTTTCGCTCGTGATGTACACAACATTTTTCCTCCATCTACATTTTTTCATAGAAACTGCAAATAAAATCATTCTAATAACTTACGTATTGGTGATAATGATTCCTAACAACATAACCTAAATCTAAAACCTAAAAACCGGTCGTCTGATTGGCACTGCCGATTGCGCTATCTATCGGCAAAAGATGTAACAATTATATCAGCTGAGCAGCTACCAAAAATGGCTGACTCCAGATCACGCGGTTCAGATTTGAATTGCAGATCAAAAATATTTGTTGGCTGGTATTTTGAATAAAATAAAATATTTTAAAAATTGTATAAATTTTTATCGTCCACTAATATTAAGAATATAATAATTATCATACAAACATATATTTCATGAGTTAATCAAATTTCTGGTTGTGGTATTGAATTCAGTTGACTCAATGACAGACACCTCTATTATGCTTTCTCATCTGAGCTTAGACCTTCTAACCTATTACAATGTAAGTTTCAAAATAGAGATGTTCCCCATGTTACTTAAATGGAGTCACTTTTACTCCCTAGGGAGTTTTTCTGTTTTTCACTACCGAGAGCGAAAAAGTGACACTTTAGTATTAGGTTTCAGGGAGTAAAGTAAGTACTTTAGACAGTAGGTGGAGGAAAAATACTTTTTGTGGTCTTGTAATCACATTAAGAATATAAAATACTAAATTCTGATGTGTGAATATACAAATACGTTTGTAGATATCATCATAGAGAAACAATAGCATAAGTAGATATCCCATGGTATAGGGAGTTTATGTCGCAACTTTTACTGTTATCTCAAGCCGATAGTCCATGTAGTTCTTTCCCGTGAAGCTGTGTGACGCTGTTAGTCATATTGTGCCGTTTATACACTCTCACCCGGTCAAAACAGTAAAAATCGACAATAATCAACAGTAATCGACAATAATCTGCTGGTGTTAATAGTACCGTAAAAGTTGCGACATAAACGCCTTATACCATGGGATATCTACTTACGCTATTGTTTCTCTATGATATCATCCAGCAGAAGTGGTAACATAATCATTTAACATAGTTAACATATTTATCATAGTTCTATCACCGTTGTATTAGATAATTTTTTAAAAGTATTCATCATTGTATAATTTCAGAAGAATATCTTCACTTTTAAATTTTTATTTGAAAAAACAGTTTTATTTTTGTCACATCCACATTTACTAGTAGTTCTGTGAACAATAGACCTCACGCAGTATTCTCATCCACAAGTACCTGATTGAAACTGTAGACCTTATGGAAATACGGCAATAGACTGGCTTCTCCACACATCTGTGTAATCACTTGTCAGCTGATTTATGATGAATAATTATTATTCTATGGTCTGATCTTTAATCTTATATTGGCGTATGAAGGAGGCTCCTTTTTCCTTTTATATTATCCTTGAAATGCAAAATTTCCAAAAACCTTGTATATACGTCGACGCGCAATTGAAAAAGGAACATACCTGTCAAATTTCATGAAAATCTATTACCGCGTTTCGCCGTGAATGCGCAACATATAAACATTTAAACATTAAGAGAAATGCCAAACCGTCGACTTGAATCTTAGACCTCACTTCGCTCGGTCAATTATTATTACTATTGTTATTTATGGCGCTTAGTTGTATATATGTGAGCTCCATTGAAACTCATACAACATGCCATCTGTCAATAACATACATGTTACATACAAGATTTATTTTAGTTAATACATTTTCAATATATTAATTTTCTTAAAAACCTATACGTCTAAACTACCAGACAAGGACCTCAATTCTCAAGTCTATTTTATTAGACTTGTACAGTTAGGACTGCAGTTTCGTGTTTTTAAGATGTGTTGGTTTCAACACGAAACTCTGCAGTTCTGTGTACAATTAGTGTAATAGTAGATGTGACAAAAACAAAACTGTGTTTTTTCAATTCCACATTAATAAATAAATAAAATGTTTATTTCCCAAAAAAATTAAAACTACAACATCAATTACACAAAATATTAGATAAATTACAATATTACATACAATAGTTAGTTACAAAAAATTCTTATAATGTGTCCTCTACTTGTTCAGTTTTCTGTGGAAATTGATCCACTATGGCGTACCATGTTCTAGAGTAGGTTTTGATAGTTTTTTTTGTGCGTATTATTAATTAATTACATTATCAACTCTTATTCAACAAATTTTATCAAAATTTAATTTTCTAATTTCCAGCACCGGTGACCGAGACGACTGTGAGGTCCGATTGTACGTACTGAATATGATTCTGAATGTGTGTAGTGGGAAAAATGGAGAGATCACTTCGCCAAGAACACTGATCTCTGTAATGGAAAGTCTGATAGAAGAGGATTCTAGAATAAGTGAGAAGAAGAAACGGTATTATGGAGATTCACATCATCATAGGGTCAAAAACAGGATTGTGCAAGTGCTCCTAGTTCTAGAACATGTTTTGTTCAAATCCGAATCATCGTCTTCTTCAGAGGTTTGTATTAGAAGCTCTTTGGTTTCATTGTGCAACTGCCTAGTAGATACGGTAATTTTCAATTCTATCGTGGTTACAAAATGAAACATCAACTAAATTAATTTTAAAACTAGTGAAGACTTAACTATACTTGTACAGTAGAGGTTATTTCACACCGCCGTAGCGTAGATCGAAATTCGTATTTTAAATATCGTGGCTGTCGTTGCTCCTAATGTCAATCCACGCTACGCCGGTTTGAAATGTTTAGGAGACGTATCTACCAATGTTAACCAATCTGTCAACCGGCGTAGTGTAGATTAACATTAGGAGATATGACGGCTAAGTCCCGGTTGCGGTTAAATTCTAATCTTGATTAATTCCACGAGAATGAATCAGAGAAGGCCTTTTTGATAAGACGGCTTCTCTTATTGGTTCTTGTAGAATTAATCATGGTTGAAATTTAACCGGCTTTTGTGCAACCGGCACTAAAATACGTATTTCAAGCTACGCTACGGCGGTGTGAAATAGCCACTAATGTAATACAATAATTTAATTGATTTATGCATTATGAAAAGAGCCTTCCATACATGGGCACTATAGACTCTAGTTGGGAAACAGAATAAATGAATAATTCATAGATGAAGTGAGAGGGAAATGGCCCGGTCGTACAAAAGCTTGTTAGATTTTAATCATGTTTCAATGCCACGAAAACCAATCAATCACTGGAGACTTTTTCGAAAAGTAGGCTTCTCTGATTGGTTCTCGTGGAATTAATCACGGTTAAAATTAAACAGGTTTTTGTACAACTGAGTCCCGGTTGCACAAAAGCCGGTTAAATTTTAACCGTGATTAATTTCACGAGAACCAATCAGATAAGGCCTTCTTGATAAGAAGCTTCTCTGATTGGTTATCGTGGAATTAATCACGGTTAAAATTTAACAGGCTTTTCTACAACTGAAACATCATACTATTAAAATTCAAAATTTTTAGTTTAGTCTTTAGTTTTGAAGTGGAAATTGGACTTTTTGAAGTGAAAGTGAAATCTTTACCTTATTCTTTTTCGACACTTGTATTTGTAAAAATTTGGGAGAAGACAGTTTTGGGCTATGCCTGTTGTCTTCTCCCAATCATATTATATTTATTATAATTATGATCTGTAATGACAATGGAATAAATAAATATACTATACTGTATTTACCTGATTCTTGAACACTGTTTAGTCTATCATTATTCAGATTTTATGAATGAAGTTCTATGGCTGATTTTTATTTTTGAAGAGTTACAAGCATACAATAATTATTTATTTCTTTTGGATTCATCAAGGTGTTTTATGAGAAACTTCTGGATTGGCTGTCGGACAACTTATCAAGAGAGAGTCATCAACCCAGTATTCGCTATCAGCTTCAATGGCTGTTTGTACGCTGCTTGCTCCACAAACCATCTCACCTTCCAAAATTCTGGATTATGTTTGAAAAGGTGAGCGTGAATTGGAATGAAAATAGAAGAGCGAAATTGGTTTCATTAGAGAAGTCTGAATATAAAGTTTTCTTCCCGACATGTTCAGTCGCCATCATGCATTGGACCAATGAGAAGCGCGCATTTGCCGTTGAGACTTATTTTTCGAGCGGATGTTCTGTGATCACAACCCAGCGCACATTTCGAAATCGCTTTAATTCAACCCCTTTGGCTCCTGCCCCGGACCGGAAATCAATTTTTACGTGGGTCACTACGTTCAGACAAACTGCAAGTGCGACAAGACGAAGAACTGAAGTCCCTTGGCCCATTAGGTCACCTGAGAACATTGAGGCAGTGAGAGTTTCAATGTTGCGATCACCACAGCGTTCTGCGCGCAAACATGCGTCTGCTCTTGGACTTTCCGATCGTTCTGTGAGACGAATTTCTCATGATGATCCTAATTTCCATCCATACAAGATGGCAATTGTGCAGTAACTTTTTTGAACGTGACTTCAATTGAGGGAACACTTTTCATTTCAATTTGGAGTGGCCAGCCCGATCTCCTAATTTGAAACCTTGTGATTTTTTTCTGTAGGGGTTGTGAACGTACTTTTATCTGTGATCTGTCCATAAAATGTTTAAAACACAATCTTGTGCTAAGATCCAACGGCAAAACTGCATCATTGAAACAGTATCAGGTTCATTCAACTCTTGAACTGGGGTTTCATGAAATAGTCGAAAGTTATTCTACTTCAATATTCTTTGAACTATCATTCTTGAAACATCCAACATTCCAGCTGCCCGCCGGATGCTGAATCGAGAATTCTGCTCAAAATACTTTAGAATAAGATTCTCAAAAGCTTCAGAAATTAAGACGGGCCTCTCGTACCTTGAAACTGATCCTAGACCTTTACTATCTTGACATCTGTCAATCTTATAAACATGTTATGAGATGAGTGTTTCGGCCAGGAAAACGTCTCCTGTATACTCTCTCTGCCTCTCTTGAATTGCATCCACACTCTCCATACACCAATAACATGTTCAAGTACTCAATCAAGGTAAATTTCATGATAATGAACGCGAACACTTCTCTACAAAGTTAATACATATCATGCCAATTAACTGGAAAGCACACTGAAAACTATATACTAAAAATAGGCTGAAACATACACTTCTTGTTATTTTATTAAGGATTTATGGTACGGAAAATAATGCAAGTTATTGAAAAAGTCTCATCATTGTAGAATGTTAAAATGTTGATAAAAACTCGTGAATATTGTCAGAGAGAAATCAGGTGATTTCACCATTTGGATCACCACTTGATGCATGCTGTTTGTGAATTTCCTCATTTTGAAGGTGTTCATCCCAGATATTAGCAGTTTTGAACACTTTATCATGAAACTTATCTTTTCGAGTTTATACTCATTCGAAAGCTTATTGAATGGAGAAGTTTTTGGAATATTGAAACTACTATAATTACCCGGAGAAAAATCGAGAAAAACCGGTTTGAAATTTGACTTTGAATTTGAAGAATAGCATTTTTTCAAGTTGAAGCCCTAATAAAAAACTACAAAATATCTAACAACATATAAAATTACATTAATCTTGTTTGAAATGTTTTTCTCTTTCCAACATGTTGAGTCGCCATCATGCATTGGACCAATGAGAAGCGCGCATTTGCCGATGAGACTTATTTTTCGAGCGGATGTTCTGTGATCACAACCCAGCGCACATTTCGAAATCGCTTTAATTCAACCCCTTTGGCTCCTGCCCCGGACCGGAAATTAATTGTTACGTGGGTCACTACGTTCAGACAAACTGCAAGAGCGACAAGACGAAGAACTAAAGTCCCTCGGCCCATTAGGTCACCTGAGAACATTGAGGCAGTGTGAGTTTCAATTTTGCGATCACCACAGCGTTCTGCGCGCAAACATGCGTCTGCTCTTGAACTTTCCGATCGTTCTGTGAGACGAATTTCTCATGATGATCTTAATTTTCATCCATACAAGATGTGTTGGAATTGTGCTGGAACTTTTTGAACGTAACTTCAATTGAAGGAACACTTTTCATTTCATTTTGGAGTGGCCAGCCCGATCTCCCAATTTGAAACCTTGTGATTTTTTCTATGGGGGTTTTTAAAATCCCTTGTTTATGTGAACCGTCCAAGGACCCTACAAGATTTGAAGACCAATATCAGGGAAGAAATTGCTAACATAACGCCTGCAATGCTGGTAGGAGTCATGACAAACGTCAGAAATCGGTTTACTCAGTGTATGGAGAATGGGGGACTTCACCTACCTGATTGATATTCAAAACTGATTGAAACAAAACTTTATGTATGTGTCTACATTACAAAGAATAAATAGAAACTTTCATATCCATACAAAGAGTTTTATTTACTTTTTTAAAAGGAAGTTTCACTGCCGCACTCTGTACAACAACAATTTAGTGAAGTTCTTCAGGTGATAGACCAACAATTTAGTCAAGTTTTTCAGGTCATTGAGCAACAACTCTCAGTGAAGTTCTTCAGGTTAATAATTATTATTAAACGAAAATCCAAATTAAATGCTGTAATTCACCCCGAAGACTTCTGCTACTGCAAATATTGACAACAGGGTAAACAGCTAGATAAGATGGAAGTGTACGTGGTGAATTACAGCATTTAATTTGGATTTTCGAATAATAATAATAATAATTAATTCATTAGCATTTGAATAATTGCAATATCTCAGTAATTTCGAATTCTTCAGTTTATAGAATAACAAGTAAGCCAAGTTCTTCAGGTCTTAACATAATCTCAATCAACTTGAAAGAACTCTTTCTCCACTCTCAGACTCAAGTCTTTGTGGAGAGTATTCACTGTTGAATGCTTGAATGAATTTTATAAATTTTTATTAGGTTTTTTGTAAATAAAAAGCTATTTGATTTGATTTGATTTATCTCTCTGGGAGGTCTGAGGCAGTCAAATTGACAATTGGGAAGGGTGAGTTAGTGGCATCAGGTCGGAAGAGAACTGTTAGTGGGGTTCCTCAGGGATCAATCCTGGGTCCTGCACGTTTCAACGTATTTATCAATATGCTGTAAATCTATTCTCTTACACTATGGGTCTCATTAGACTCAAATTGTCATATTGTATAAATAAAGAAAATTAATTTAAAATTCGTATCAAACACACTTTTGAAATGGAAACACATACTTTCTAGCAGTGGTCAACGTTTTGATCTGTTGCTGGTCATCTTCAGACTATTTATTCTTTATTTATTCATACAATAAGTACATAATTGAAATGATAGGAAGAGAAATGATACTCTATCAATGATCTGCCTCATTACACTGACTCATATCTATGCCGTGTGAGCGCTCTCGTCTATTTGAATACATTGTAATCGTTTGCACGTTTTTGTAGGTATTTGCATGATTAATTTTCGTGATCAAAATGAATAAATGAATATTTTTATTGTCACAGGATGTAAATTTACATTATAGATAGATAGATAGATGATTTAGCAGCCACTGACCTCCTCTCAAAATGGGGTGTATGGACTTGTCAATCATTTAAATTATATAACTTGAAATTTGCATTTATAAAACTGATTGTTAAACATACTCTCGAAGGTCTACGAAAAATCACCGCAACTGAAAAACTCCTGAATCGAATAGAAACACTGTCCTTCTAGTTCTGCCTTCAACTGAACGCTCAGTTTTTGAAGCGTTTGACAGGTTAAATGTGTTGGCAATGCATTGAATAGATGAATACCTACGCTGATTACCCCTTTCGCATATAACAGGGGTCTCCAACCTTTTTTATCCTAGGGCCACATTGTTAATTCTTGGGAGGCTTGGAGGGCCAATAACAAGGATGTACGTGGAATTTGACTTGTGGGGACACACACGACGGGAATTTGTGGTGTGTAAAATTATTATATTTCCATTTAAATAATATGAGGAGTTTCAAGTAGGTTTAATTGAAACACAGGAAGAAACACACCAATTCATTTCATTCTAATGCAAAGTCCAATTTATTGAGTGTAGAAAGGTCATAAGAAAACTTGACAGTGCATAAATTTAGCAAGTTAAACAAAATGATAATAATTTTTTTAATAGTAATAAGACAACTTGACAATACACGAATTTACAGAAAGTTACCAAGCTAAAAGAGAATAGCCTCCTTTTTTTAGTGAGAAGATTGCATTTCTTTTCCACTTAGAATGTCAAAACTTTGTGGTTCCGATCATTAAAATTGTTTTCAAATTTTCATCTGACATGGTAGATCTGTATTTGGATTTAACAAACTTCATTTTTGAAAATGTCTGCTCACACTTGTAGGTAGATCCAAAAAGAGAAAACATAGCTTGAGCATGGTTTTTAGAGTATTTTACTGGGAGAGACATGTACAGTCCGTGCAGACCATTTGCTAATATCTCGCAATGGTTGATCGCTGCTTGTTTACAGCTTATTTTACACTTATTAAGAAATGGAGTGGCTAGTAAGAGAAGAGTACTGAACTCACAGTTGTTGTCAAAAATGTGTATAGATATATATTTTAAAAAATCTGCAGCAATAACTCTCGGCGGGCCGGACAAAATCTATCCGCGGGCCGGATGTGGCCCGCGGGCCGTAGGTTGGAGAGCCCTGGCATATAAAACTGTGCGATGTGTTTCATCCCTGAGTACATGTCAGTGTTTGGTCTCATAGGAATGCATCATTAAACCCTTCTTAAACATCGACTCTATGACAATTCTTATATACAATTCGAGGAAATTTTATACTTCTTATAGACAATTCGATGAAATTTTAAGTTTGCCGATAGACAATGAACAGTGAAACAGCTCAGATATGAATCAGAACTATTTTAGCTCAACGGGTTCTAATCAGGGTGCGAAATGTAAGGCATTGAATGCTTGGAATTCTCGTAAAGTTCACCTATTCAGAGAGGCGGAAGCTTGCATTGTAAACGCGGCTCAACTGTACGTTCAAATTCAAGGATCTCTATTTATAGGTGATGTTGTATAGGCTATTGCTTATTAAGTAGATAAGTAGACAGTTTAATAAATAGACAAGTAGACCAGATCCACCATAACCTCTTTACAATTCACCAGTGCTTGGCCCGCGCTTCTTCCTCTTGTTGCCAACTTAATCATACAACAGTATCAACATACAATAAACAATATACAACAGGTGAAATATTCCATTCCATACAAGACAATGAAATATTCCTTCCAATTAATTAAACGTTCTAAAATTCAGTTCTATCTTCAACATTTGTTATGAATGGACTCATTTCTCTTGAAATCAAGTACAATAGCTAAAAGTGGAAAACTACATTAACTTTTTTGTATACTATAAAACATTGAAAATTATAGCGCCCTTACAAGGTTGATTGCACTTAGGCTCAACTCACACTTACGCGACTCAGGTCCAGAAGAGACGCGACTCTGACAGTCGCGGAGACTAGAATCTACTGGTCTGAGTGTCACCATTTGGAAACACATGCTCTAGACTAGAGTCGAGTCTCTTCTTGACCTGAGTCGTGTAAGTGTGAGACTAGAATCAACTGGTCTGAGTGTCACCATTTGGAAACACATGCTCTCGACTAGAGTCGAGTCTCTTCTCGACCTGAGTCGCGTAAGTGTGAGTTGAGCCTTTGAGTTATATTTTGTATAAAATACAATGAATCATGTAGATGAATTTTTGTTGAACACAAAATTATGCCTTTGCCTTGTTCGTATATATATTTTAATCTAATCTCCGTTAAGAAAAATCTGTCTAATTTTAATAAAAATACATTCACATTACACTACCTACAGTTAGATTGACTAGAACTCTAAAAAGTCATAAGTATTTTCAAATTCTTATGTTTTAATTTACTACCAGATAATTTTACCATTGAAAACGTTTTGTATTGCTGTTGATAAATGGCTCAAGTCTGAAGCTTTCTATTCTGTTGATGAGTACCTGGAATATTTCAATGTGTAAGTGTAAACTTGATCGTTTGATATAACCTACCTTGTGATATTTTACCTATTTTTGTGTTGTTGAGAAGTTGATATTGTGGTAATTATTCATATTGAATGAAAAAGACTAAAAAATTGTCAAAAAACCACAGATTTATTGATACTTAGAAAGGCCGTTTTTTTGACAATTTCTTAGTTTTTTCATACAATATTTTACCTATTATTGACGAAGCCTATTGCTTACATTTTGTAGTGTTGTTTTATGGCCAATAAAATTCTTGATTTTTGAATAAATTTTGAAAGGATTAGTCTACGATTTTCAAGTTTTAGTCTATTCAAGTAGCACTAAATATAAAAGTAAATATAGCTATGTGTATTATCTCTTTTTTGTATAGGGCTACTTGTAATAAAAATAGAAAGAAAAATAAAAATCTCAGTACCCTTTTTGAATTATTTAATCACAACATGTTTCAACATTGATGCCATTTTCAAGTGATATAAAGTAAATAAATAAATACTGCTGGAAGATTCTTATTTTGATCATATGTTAGTGTATTCATATGATTTCATGAACTAGGACTGTAAATTTTGGATTTAAATTTGCATGATTCTATCAAAAATGGGGTTATTGATGTCATTGGATGAGACGGCAATGCTTGTTGGTGGATGCCATGGAGGGGACCATTCAGGGAAGAAGAGGAAGAGGGAGAAGAAGATACAAAATGTTGGACGACATCAAGGAGGGGATGAGCTACTATGCAACGAAGCGACTGGCAGAGGATAGAAGAGAGTGGAGGGCTGCTGCCATATAGAAGGACCTGCTTACGAGCAGAAAACTATTAGAACTATTAGACAGATGTCTAATTGCAATTATACACCAATAACACCATTTTTGATAGAATCATGCAAATTTAAATCCAAAATTTACAGTCCTAGCTCATGAAATCATATGAATACACTAACATATGATCAAAATAAGAATCTTCCAGCATGCAATTAGACACCAATAACCCCATTTTTGATAAAATCATGCAAATTTAAATCGAAAATTTACAGTCCTAGCTCATGAAGTTATATGAATACACTAACATATGAGCAAAATAAGAATCTTCCAGCAGTATTTATTTACTTCATATCACTTGGAAATGGCATTAAATAATTCAAAAGGGTACTGAGATTTTTATTTTTATTTCTATTTCTATGTTTTTTTACATTGTTTTTCTTCTTAATTTCGTTTCTCATCTTAATTTATGTTTAGGGTAGCGAGGAAAGAGCAGGATGTGTTTGCTCGTACATATCAATCGCCTACCATTTGGCCGCTGTACTGAAGGATGATGAATTCAGTAGTCGATGCGTTCAAGAAATTCTTCCCTGGTGTATGGCTCAGCATTTCAACGTCAGAATGTATGCTCAAGTAGGTATTTCAAAGCTTCAACTCTGATGGTGTAGAATAATTTTTCACCTTATCACAGTACTAATTGAAAGTTGAAAATTACAATGATGAAATAATAAATTATTTCCTTCAAAATAATTTTCGTTCAACTACAAGGGTCATTCTTTTCAACCTCCGATTGGTTATTAATAAAAGACGAATGAATAAAAAAAAGAAATTTACCAAAATTTACTTACACTTATGATTATTCTCTAATATGATTGCCGTAAAGTTTGATGCATTTTCCATACCAATGGACCAGCCTACCAAAACTGTCACCTGGTCATATGGGACATATATATGAATCATATATTTATCTCATATTGATCAGGATTTTAGAGTTTTAATTTAGAAAAGTTTAATGAACAGTGTTTTTGTTTTTGAACAATTTTTGTCATCGACAGAAAGATTGTTTATTTCTTTTGTTGTCAAAATTAATGTAGCTTTTCTTTTGTTTTTAATAACAAACGTGC
This sequence comes from Nilaparvata lugens, assembly GCF_014356525.2. NCBI lineage: Eukaryota > Metazoa > Arthropoda > Insecta > Hemiptera > Delphacidae > Nilaparvata > Nilaparvata lugens. Next base: position 70,904,545 of record NC_052508.1, on the reverse strand, counting down.
CGCTTGTGCAACAGATGAAAATATGTACTTGAAATGGTTTCATGTTTGGCATTGACTGAGTTATATTTTAATACCCAAAATTTTACTTTTGGTGAGTGTCAGTGTGAGAGTCAGTGTGTGAGCTCGTTTGATAGGACTGAGAGTTAAGTCCGGCTGATCCAGTGAAAAAGGCTAGATTTCGGTTCGTTTAATAGTACAATTATTCTGTCACAGATCGGGCAGTATAAAAATAATTGTATTGTTAAGGGAGACAAGTTCTGAGCCTATTCATTGGTTCAGTTAATATTTGTTCTTTTTTTTAAATACTAAAGTCGCGAAATACCAGTGGATGCCAAAGTGGGAAGCTATTTCAAAAAGGTGGGTGACTACTGAATCATTTGTTCTTAAATTTTCATAGCCACAAACATTGAATCCTCATTAGCAGCAAGCGAGTGTTTTCCCCATTAATTCATATCAAATATTGTTTTTATAATCAAATTAATCTTGTTTTGTTCAAATGTATATATGTTAGAGATTCATCAATTAAAGTTCTAGTTATTCTGTTCTTTTCTTGTTATCATAGTTTTTTCCCCTTTCATATTTGGTGTAAGCACATCGTGCTTACATATTTGGTGGAGGCTTCTCCTGCCGTTCCACATCGTGCTTACAAAACCCTCTTCATAAAATGTTGCCGCAAAGAGTAGGCTATGACGTTGTTTTGAAGCTATTTGTTGCTCTGCCTTCAAAGTCATGTCTTGAGTTTGGGGAAAAGGTATAAGTTACTATAGTGAGGTCCATGTTAAGCTGCGTACACATATACGCGCTTCCAACCCGCACCGAGCACGCTCCGCCCTCGTACCGTCCTCGTTCCTCCATCGAACCACAGTCGCTCCGCCCACGCACCCATCATGAACGTTACGGAAGATGTTAGATCTTCTCGCGTTCGAAAGTCTGTACGCACCTTAATAATGGCATTGTTTGTTTAGCAATGGTATTGCTATACTTGTCTATCATTCAACAAAGCGGATAGCGCTATCTCTTTCTCGCTTTGCTCTGTTGCCAGGTCGTCTTTCAACAATGTAGAATTAGTAAACAATTAAAAAAATATTTTATCTTAGTTATGGGATTCCATTATGAAATTATTGAAAAATACAATTTCTTTTTTAATAAAATATAATTTATTATCTCAAACGAGAATGAACAGGTAATATTACAACAATAAACCTGTATAAGCTACCGTCTATAGAAGGCATTGACAAGACAGAGGATCGGTCACTGCCATTATAACGTGGACCTCACTATAGTGGCCAAGTCAGGTTTCTTTGGTGGGTGACCGAAATTATCCCATTTTATTTGCTGGAGAAGTCGTTTAATTACACCAGCACAGTGAGTCAGAGTTGTCATGCATCACGACGATCTCGGCGGTATATAACGATATAACGTTTTCCGAGACCGTTCACGCACAGCATCATCAAGTATTCTTGAATCATTCTTCGTTATATTTATGCTGAACTATTGCCTTTTGCTTGAAAATAAAAACGAATATCGCTACGTAACTAGCCCTTGGCAACAGATTCAAGGGAGGCGGCCATGTTTGGGTGTATATAACTTGACAGCAATTGAAGATCTGGCCGCACTGATTGATCACAGGGCGTCTGGTTGGGATGATAAGCTGTTGAGCTCTATGAAAGTTGTCCCCCTATAATATCTTCCGTATCTTATGATATGTGATCGGAGGTTGAAAGAAAAATTATCCTTGTAGAAGAATCACTTTGTGGCTGCAATATATTCAGTTGCTACTAGTAGTTCTGTGAACAGTAGACCTCACGCAGTATTCTCATCCACATGTACCTGATTGAAACTATAGACCTTATGGAAATACAGCAATAGACTGGCTTCTCCACACATCTGTGTAATCACTTGTCAGCTGATTTATGATGAATAATTCTATAGTCTGACTTTTACTCTAATATTGGCGTATGAAGGAGGCTCCTTTTTCCTTTTATATTATCCTTGAAATGCAAAATTTCCAAAAACCTTGTATATTCGTCGACGCGCAATTAAAAAAGGAACATACCTGTCAAATTTCATGAAAATCTATTACCGCGTTTCGCCGTAAATGCGCAACATATAAACATTTAAACATTAAGAGAAATGCCAAACCGTCGACTTGATCTTAGACCTCACTTCGCTCGGTCAATAATGTTGATTGATAATATCAGTAATAATTATCAATATAGGTCTGTTCATTAGATAATGTTATATTGTAATATACTATGTTATAGTGTGAAATTGAGTGGGTACATTGTAGTTGTTTTTTTTGTGTGTCTTATTTTTCAGGTTTTGAACTGGAATGAACTTTGATTCGTACTTTCAGATTTTAGTGTGAGACTATTTGACCATGCTTATTGAATTTGCTAACTTGTTGCTTAGTTGTCGAGATTAAAGCAATTTTCGTGCATTTTTGAAATACAATTTCAATTTCATGTTGAAAAAGCCACTATATTTGAAAATTGTACGAGCATTGACTTTTTTGCTGCTTTGGCTTTTCCACTGGAAGTTATGCTCGAAGCTCGTGGAGAGGGAATAATTTTCAGTGAAAAGACCACAGTTCGAATTACGACGTAACCGGGAAAACATGTAACGGTGTGCGAGCCTCGGTCCTCTGAATGGATCTGTTTTCCATTCAGAGGGACAAATTGACAAGTTCTCGTTATATTATCATTAATTTTGATCTAGTTTGAAGAATAAACCGATAAAATTAGTAGAAGTAGAATTAGGAGATTATTGTGTGGGTGAATCTGAGTAAAGTATAGAGGGTTTTCTTAAATCGTATGTGAATGTTTCTAAAGAGTCGAAGTTTATCAAAGTAGTTTAGTCTTCTAATGGAAGTTTAGTCCAAAAGAGTCGAAGTTTAAATTATAAAAGTGGTGAGTGCCAAACTTTTGTTGTTTTCGTATTATAGCTCAAAATTTATTTACATAGAATGAGGCCCGAATTTAGTTGCAGCAAGTTAGCAAGTTCCCAAGTGTAGAAATTAAATATTGAATATTCCCTCTGTTCTAAATCAATTACTGGATAAATTTGTTTTGAAATTTGAATGTTACATGACTTTGATTAATTTGTTCGATTTAGAATTCTATAAACCTGACGTTAAAATTTTGAAGTATTTTCAATGAAATTCCTGGCAACTATAGTTGCTAGAATAGGTGACAATTGAATAATGATGATAATCTGTGCATTCGATTGAACAAATCCACTATAAGCTCCCAACCAATCAAGGATTCAAACATTAGTTTAGTAGAATATTTTCAGCAAATATTATAGAGCAGTAGAAATACCCCCTCCATTTACATTGGTGCTCAGCGGTGGTATAGACTGCAAGAATGTCTATCAAACCATATGTATTTTTATATATTTAATATTTTGGAAGATCAACTAAGTCATAAGAGAAAGATATCATGGGCTACAACTATTTTTATCATCATCATCATCATTGGCATCACAGCCCATACAGGGCCTTAGCCTCCACAACCACATCCTTCCATCCCTCTCTACATTCTGCTGTTCTTCTCCATCTTCTTACACCCAGTCTCCGCAAATCCACCTCCACATCGTCACCCCACCGCTTTCTTGGTCTTCCTTGTAGTCTTCTTCCTCCGGGTTTGCCTTCAAGCACCATCTTTGGCACCCTCCCTTCCGGCATTCTGCTCACATGACCAGCCCATCTCAGCCTCATACTTTTCACAACTGATAAAATACTTGTCTCCACGATCAATCTTCCTAGTTCCTCGTTTGTTCTTATCCTCCATATTTCATTTTCCTTGATTGCTCCAAAAATTCTTCTTAAAAGCTTTCTTTCCCATCTCTGTAGCAGACCTTCTTCTCTTCTAGTTAATGTCCAAGGTTCGGCCTTATACGTTTCTATTTGTCTTAAAATTGTTGTGTAAATTATACATTTATTATGTTGTGTAATTATGGCTCTTTATGGATTTCTGTGAGCCTTTGTATGTAAAGAAAATGAATAAATAAATTTTAATTTTGCCTTTTTTTGACACATTCCTGGACTTGTGGATATTCTGCAGGGCGAAGTAGACCATATTTCCGGACATCATCCTAGCATCCACTTCTTCAGCCACATTATTTTCTTCTGTTATTAGGGTGCCTAAACACTATTCTTATACTCCAATCATATTCTTCAAATGCGTTCGGTTGAATGTAAACTTTAAGGTGCGTACAGATATTCGCGCCGCGAACATGAGCAATTCACTTTTAATCAGCATGTATTTTTACAGAATTTGTATTTTATAAATTCTGTATTTTTACAGAAACAGTAAGATACAGATATAAAAAGCTTGGCATCAGCTGATTAAAAGTGAATTGCTCATGTTCGCGGCGCGTAAATCTGTACGCACCTTTAGATTTACAGTAGGCTACAATATGGAAATTATTGGATTCTCCAATAATCTTCAAAAAATCAATCTCGGTGTCTTTCAAGTGCAAATTTTTCTAATATCGTATTTGCGATTCTTTCAATTGCAGTTTGTTCTGAGCAAGTTATGGTCGATAAATGAAGCAAGTGGCTGGGGAGAGGAGCACAGAGTTGTAAGAACATCACTTGTGAGAAGTCTCTCCAAAGGAAGCGCCATCAAAAACTTACCAAAATTGGAGTGTGATTTCTACTTCTCCAATTTTCATCCAATGAAACATTTTTCGTTGAAGGTAATCGTCATTCTTTTCCAGTTAATCATAAATTCATAGAATTCCATCTGTAACTGGTTGGCCGCTGTGGCTTCGTATAAAATGAGCGCTGCTATCCAGAGATTGTCAGTTTGGTGTAAGGGTAAGCATTCCTGACTAGCAATTGGGAGGTACCGGGTTCGATTCCCGGGCTGGCAACTAATTTTTGGATAGTAGTTCTCATCGAATTACCATCTAGCTGTTAACCCTTTTGATGTCTGCAGTAGCAGAAGTCTTCGGGGTGAATTACAGCATTTATTTAGGATTTTCGTTAAATAATAATTATATATTAATTAGCATTTGAATAAATGCATTCTCTATTCAATTCCATCTGAATATACTTTGATCGGTTTTATCTCAGGAAATTAGAATAGTGATTAATAAGATTTCTTCTAAAGTCTTCTTTGAAATTATCTTCTTCCAGACTATAATTTATTCCAGACTCAACAAGAAAGTTGTAGAAGTTTTTGTCTGTTTTGTGTCCTTTAAATCCTAATTTGTGAGGTTTGGGTGCGTTTTATACGAAAACGTTACTGGTTAATTTTTCTTCAAAATTGGAGTGATCCGTGGTCTAGTGGATAGAGTGCTTGCGTAACAGCATAGAGATCCTGGGTTCAAACCCTCTCATTACCAAACGTTTTCAACCAGATCACTCCCGTTTTATCGGATGAGCACGTTAAACTGTCAGCTCCGGCTGAAGTATGCCAGTCGTAAGGCCCATTGATGGCTCAAATCATATATTCAGGCGGTGGGACCTTTCCGCAAGGGACTCCCCACCAACAAAAGCCATACGAATTTACTCTTTTTTCTTTAAAATTAAGTTTTAAACAATATTACATGATTCAAAATACCAGTCATCAATAGGGTATCCTATTTCTATCCCTTTGAAGTTGAAAAATTGAGTTTTTTTAGCATAATTTGTCCATCATCTCAATAACCATCAAAGTGTGCAACTCACACAATTCAAGCTTTTAACACTTTTTACTAGTTTTATTGGATTTCTCAGCTAGTTTTACATAAGAATTGACCACTCAAGTAGGCCTACCTTCATGAGGACGCCAAAAAATTATAAAATTGAAAATTTGAAGAAAATGTTAAATCTTCCGCTATCTTTATCTAGGTAACAAAACATTCTAGGACCCATGTTTACAAGAACCTTTTTCTTTATTTTGATGTAAGGAAAACCTCACAAAGTTTTTCGGTCTATTTCAGATAAGAAATATAATAAATGCCTGATATACAGACATTCTGTATATCGTATGGATAGGTATAGTGAGGTTCACGTTATAATGGCAGTGGAGAATGATAGGAGAAAAACGTTGCCAATCCTCTGTCTTGTCAATGCCTTCTATTGTCGATAGCTGATACAGGTTCATCGATGTAATATTAACTGTTCATTCTCGTTTAAGATAATCAATTATATTTTATTAAACAATAAATTATATTTTTCAATAATTTCATAATGAATCTTCATAATTAAGATTAAACATTTTGTTAATTAATAATCAATTCTACATTGTTAAAAGACGATCTGACAACAGAGCAAAGCGAGAAAGAGATAGCGCTATCTGCTTTGTTGAATTATTATTATTATTATTATTATTATTGTTGAATGATAGACAAGGATTGCAATACCATTGCTAATCAAACACTGCCATTATAATGTGGACCTCACTATAGTAAGCTACCTCCGTATAGTTTTGAAGTAAGGAAACCACCCACAAAGTTTGTCAGTATACTTTAGAAACATTCTGTGTAACTTTGTAGATTGTTGAGAGTAGATAAAATTGTTCAATATTCAATTAATCTCATAAGTTCAGCGTATATCACAATCAGCCTTCTGTATGTTTCAACAGCTTCAGGTATATTTATCAACTTAGGTTGAATGTTTGTCATTATTATTTATTTGTTTTAAAATTTATGAATTTAGGGCTACCGTACTTTCTTGTATTTATATAATAGAATTATAGTACCCTTTGAAATTAATAAAATAATGGAATACGAATACAAATTATAACATTATTTTATTAATTTCGAAGGGTAGGGTAAACCAGCCCACGTTGGGTCACCAAAATTCAACTTGGACAAAAAAACACATTTTTTAATTTTATATTTATTGTATTTGCTTACACTTTCATCCTTGAGGATGGTAACTGCATTGATCGTCAATTGATTTTTTTATTGCAAAAACAAATTTTTGGGGAGTGTCCCAACCTGGGCTTAAGATCGGCCCACGATGGGACATCCCTTGCCCAGGTTGGAATATTGAATTAAAAATGAGCAATTCATTATTTTTGTTAATTTATAACATTTTATTATAATTATTGATAGTATAAATACATTATTTGAATTTTTTTTTAGTTAAAACTATTACCAAAAGTCATGTGCACAAAGTGTGTTTGAAATGGCTACCTCTGAAGCTACATTACAGGCTATAATCATATATCATATTTATTTATAATTTATTTCATTGATATGTAGCCTACATTGAGTAAAATAGGATTCAGAAGCAATGCTTATTGTTATAATATGAGCATATATCATGATTGCAGTGTCCCAATGTGGGTTGTCCCAATGTGGGCAGATGGTCATGGCTTTGTTATAGGCAAAATAACTGGATTAAAAATAAGAGTACAATAATGTTATATATGTCAAAATATTCATAAAATAATACAGAATGCATATTAGCTGTGAGACCTATTTTAAATAATAAATGTTTAAAGTAAAAATTGAAATTCCTCTTCTCAAAAAAAAGCTTTGAGGTTAAAAAACATATTTTTAATTTTTTCTTAATAATGACTGGTGCTACATCTGAAATTATTATGTCTGTAATTAAGGCTATAAACAGCTGATAAAACATCGCAGTCGTTGCCAACCTAACACTTACTAATTTCTCACAACTTGAAGTGTCCCAACGTGGGCTGGTTTACCCTACTATAATTCTATTTTTAAATTTAATCTAATTTATTTGTTACTTATATTTATTATTAATTTTTGTTTTCAGTCTATTTTTATCGAATTACCACGCTTATCGAGTGTGACTCGAGACGAGTGGTGTTCTGAAATGGTGTTGGAAAACTGTTTGCACTCGAGTCGAGATTTGATTGATCTAGATGACCCAATCACTGTTTCTGATGCGATCAAATCACTAGCTGACTGTGAACCTGCCACTTGGACTTTCAAAACTAGAGGTTTGTGCGTCTTTCGATGTTTTTGAAAACCTTTTATCAGAGTTGCACTGGAAACATTTGTGATATTCTGTAATATTGACTTGAAATTCATAAATATCGTGAGAATTGATTTTGAAGACTTTGGACTTATTGTAAAAAGTAAACTTCAAAAAAATTAATCTGGGGATGTGAAGTCTGGTGACCTCCAATGCTATTATAACGTGGACCCCACTATCGGATTATCGGTTTGAGTCAGGACTTCCTATATACCGGACCTGCGCCTACAAAAAAATGGCCGCCGTATGTGATGGCTGGTATTTTAAACGGGAACTAGAAGAACTGAGATTTCGACAAACTGAGACGCTCTCTAACAGCTGATTAGTGATTTTTTCCAGTAGGAATTTCTATAAAACATACATACGTCGGCCATTTTTTTTTTTCTAGACTTAGGTCCGGTAGTATATAGGAGCGTAGAGAAACAATACCGTAAGTAGATATCCCATGGTATAGGGAATTTATGTCGCAACTTTTACTGTTATCTCAAGCCGTTTTACTGTTTGTTGGGGTGATAGTGTATGAACGGCACAATTTGAGAGACTACCAGCGTCACACAGCTGCATAGGAAAGAACTACGTGAACTATCGGCTTGGGATAACAGTAAAAGTTGCGACATAAACGCCGATACCATGGGATATCTACTCATGCTATCGTTTCTCCATGATAGGAGGTCCTGTTTGAGTTAACAGTGAATTTGGAACTTAAACGTCATACACCATGGGATATTTTTTTGTATTCTTATTTCTATATTATATATTCTTGTATTTTTTTGCTAACCTTATAAATAAATAAATAAATAAATATTTTCTTATGCTATCTTATCTCATAATTACTTGCATATCTCAAGCCATATTTTCTCTATAGTTACTTAAATTTGTGTTCCAGAATCAGCAGAATGTGCCAGTGAAACGGACATCATCCAGAAAAAGTTTGTGCCTTGGCGAGACATGCTGGCAGACGAAGAGAGCAACATTCCATCAGACCAGAAGCGAGAGAGAGAAGGCCTGATAGTGGTGGCCTCGCTCATAGACCGGCCTCCGAATCTGGGCGGTCTGTCCAGAACCTGCGAGGTGTTCGGGGTTTCCGAGCTTGTCCTCAACAGTCTCCACTACCTCACCGACAAACAATTCACCAGCCTGTCGATGTCGTCAGAGAAACACGTTAATATTACCGAAGTGAAGGAATACCATATGGCGGACTACATTCAGAAGATGAAGCGGGCCGGGTTTACTATCGTTGGGGCCGAACAGACGCCCGCCAGTGTGCAACTTACACAGTTCAAGTTTCCTTGCAACACTGTGCTCATATTGGGCAACGAGAAAGAGGGCATTCCTGCCAATATGTTGCCGCTTTTGGATGCTTGCATTGTAGTGCCGCATGTAATTGGAATGGTGATTTCCTGTATTACAGGACTTGTAACTTTTATGAAACAGGCCTCTGATTTTTACTCTTATATTGGCATATAAAGGAGGCTCCTTTTCCTTTTATATTATCCTTAAAATGAAAAAAATGTAAAATCCTTGTATATACGTCGACACGAAATTTAAAAAGGAACATACCTGACAAATTCATGAAAATCTATTACCGCGTTTTGCCGTAAATGCGGAACATATAAACATAGATGAAGAGAAATGCGAAACCGTTGACTTGAATCTTATACCTTACTTCGCTCGGTCAAAAATACTTTTAAATGGCTCAAAGTTTTGTTTTTGATAGGTTAGAGAAAAGTTAGCATACTTGTAGTTCTGTGAACAGTAGACCTCGCGCTCAGTAAGTTACATTGTCCTGTTGTTATGTTTTCTCAAAAATTAATAAATAATTTATCAATTTTTTCAGTTCAGTGGCAGCAGTCGAAGTGGAAGGTTGTATTGTTGTAGCTCTCTTATCTAAGCTCTATTTATTGCATACAAAGCGATACTATTGTTCAAAATGTTGTGCAGTGAATGCAATTGCGAAGTGTCTGATCGTGATGTGCTATTGTGCTGTCGTTGTAAAATTGATTATCACTTCGAGTGTCAAAATTTAAAAGAATCTACTTTCCGAAAAATGTCGGCTGAAACAAAATCGAAGTGGAATTGTAAAAATTGCAAGTCAGTTAATACCGGTACAAGTTCGACAACGTCAACGGTCTTATCAACCACCGATAAGATATCTCAACAAGCTTCGGACGGTAAGAGTAGCAGTGCTTCACTTTCGCTATCGCTAACCCAAGCTGACCTTGAAGCTATCGGTAAAATTGTTAGAGAAATGATTCAGGCGGAGCTATCTCCAATCAAACAAGAATTCAGTGAGATTAAGAATTCGATTGAGTTCATTTCTAACGAATTTGATGATTTCAAAAATAAACTGTCTGCTTTTGGGAATAAGGTAGAGGAACTCAAAAATGAAAATAATTTATTGAAGGGTGAAAATGTTGAATTGAAATCGGAGTTGGCTTCTATCCATGAATATACGCGTAGAGACAATTTGATTATATCCGGAATTCCTGAAACAAAGAATGAGTCAATCTACGAGATTTTCAATTGTATATCAGCTGCGATTAGTAGCCAGCTAACTTCAAAGGACTTGAGCATCGCACACAGGCTCCCCAACAACAATAAAGCTAAAAACAATATTAAACCAATAGTAGTGAAATTCGTCCGTAGACAGGACAAAGAGTCTTGGCTAGCAGATTTCAAAAAAATGACATACAAGGACAAATCAAATTGTGGTCTTCCGACAAGATCTATAAATAAATCGCTTCCTGATGGCAAAGTATTTGCTTATCAACACTTGCCACCGCTGCCAGCGCCCCTTCTTCAACTACTCCATCAGGTACGAGGTGTCGCCTTACAAAAGGGCTACAAATACGTGTGGTCGAAAAAGGCAAGGTCTTTGTCCGCAAAGACTCCAACCAGCCGGCAATTATAATAAGTTGTAAGGAGGATTTGAACTCTCTATAAATCCAGTGTCAACGACTCCTATTGAGGACTCCTATTTTTGTACCTTATTTGATTCCCTATGCCGTTTGAGGACCTTAATGAAAATCAATTTATTTGTGATAGTTATGATACAGTGCTAATAGAGGATTTTTTAAGCTATAGAACTGCCAACTCTTATCACGTGAATATAATTCATATGAATATTAGGTCTATCAAAAAGAATTTTGATGAATTCATCTATTACTTAAACAATTGTGAAACTAAATTTGAAATTATAATATTATCCGAAACATGGATTAGTGAAGACTCTGAATTTGTTTTCAATATAGAGGGTTATTCTGTTGTAAATAGAAATAATAGATTCACAAGAAGTGATGGTTTATGTGTATTTGTGAGCAAAGATATTGATTTCAGGATATTGATGTAGAACTAGACAACGTAAACTCAATTATAATCAAATTTTGTTTCAATAATTCATATTATCAGTTGATTGCACTTTATAGATCTCCTTCTTTAGAAATAAATGCCTTTTTGCTAAGTTTAGATTTGTATCTGCAGAATATTAGTAAGGATTTATCGGTCATTGTAATGGGAGATATAAATATTAATATAATGGATGAAAACAATCTAAATTATCTGACTAATGAGTACCTAAGTGTATTGCAATTAAATGGATTCAAATCATACGTAAATAAATATACGAGATCTTTCAATAATGTCAATGGGCAAGTTAACAGCTGTATAGATCACATATTTTTTAAAAGTGGATCAAAAAAGTCTGTGGATGTGCTAGGTGCGATTTTACAATCAAATATCACGGATCATTATAGTATTGTTTTCCATATCAGACAAAAAGACCATGTTTCCAATTCTAAAACTATCCCCAGTAAGACAGTAACTAGAATTAATTTTGATAAACTAAAATTAGATCTTGAAACTCAGGGTTGGGATGAGATTTATGACAATTTTACCGATGATATTGACACCTTAGTTGATAAATTTACCATCAAGATAAATGAAATTATTAATAAATGCACAGAAACTGTTAATTATTCACACAAAAACAGACCCTTGAAAAAATGGATTACTCCTAGTTTGATTTCAGCCATTCGTAAAAGGGATAAAATGCATATTAAACTGAATAAACAACCGTTCAATATTAAACTTAAACAAGACTACATAAATTACAGGAATATTTTGAACTCATTAATAAGGAAAGCAAAGAATGATTATTACAACAACAAATTTGCAGAGTATAAAAACAATTCCAAGAAAAGATGGGAGTGTATTTCTGAATTGATGGGAAAGAGAGAGTATATCAAGAGCCTAAAATTGATCCAAAAATTTTAAATAATTATTTTGTGAATGTAGGAGTTGAACATGCAAAAAATTATTGGACTCTGTAAACAATATTGAAATACCACAATCATTAAATGCACCTCCAGTAGATAGCATGTTCCTGAGCCCAACTTGTGTAAACGAAATTTTAGAAGTAATCGGAGAACTGAAAAATGGTGCTTCTCCAGGGGTAGATGGTATCAGTACTCATTGTGTCAAATTAATAAGTGAACATATGTTCTCCCATTAGAACATATTATAAATAGATGTTTTTCAGTGGGTTATTTTCCGAGGGCGTTTAAATCTGCAAAATTATTGCATTGTACAAGAGTGGTGATAAGGCAAATCCAGAAAATTATCGACCCATTAGTATTTTGAATGCTTCTCTAAAATTATGGAAAAGATTATTAAAAAAAGAATGTTAAATTACCTAGACATCAATAATTTCCTAGAGAAAAATCAATTTGGTTTTCAGCATGGAAAGTCTACAACTGATGCAGTTATCCTCCTAACTAAATTGATAGATGAAAACTTCAACTCTAAACAAAAAACATTGGCTGTATTCTTAGATCTAGCAAAAGCGTTTGATACCGTCCCTCATAGCATTTTATTGAAGAAATTAAATAATTGTGGGATAAGAGGCTTATGTAATGAACTTCTGAAAAGCTACCTTCAGGACAGAAAACAAACATTAAACTTGAATGGTACATCAGTTACAGATCAATCATCTAGTTTTGGTCTACCGCAGGGTACAGTTCTGTCCCCGGTATTATTTTTGATCTACTTGAACGATGCTCTAAAATTAAAAATACCACATTGTACCCAAATTTCATTTGCTGATGATACAGCCTTAGTTTTTTCGGGTGAATCCTGGCACCAAGTATACCAATCTGCTAATGAGGGTTTAAAAATTATGAAGAATTGGATGGATAATCATATTCTAACTGTTAACTTGAAAAAAACAAAGTATATCACCTTTTCTCCGACACTAGCAGGTCAACCTGAGGACTCATTGCATTTGAAAATGCACTCTGATCCTCACTGCTTGAATGATGGGTTGAACTGTTTGTGCCAACAAATTGAAAAAGTTAATTCTATAAAATATTTGGGAGTGATGGTGGATAGATATTTGAAATGGGATACTCATATGAATTACCTATCTTCTAAACTTAAATTTCTTATTTATAGTTTCTACAAAGTAAATCAATTGAAAGACCTGGATGTAAAAAGATCAATTTATTTTGCGTATGCCCACTCGCTGTTTCAATATGCGATTGAAGCTTGGGGTGGTGCATATGATTGTCACTTTAATAAAGTCTTCACACTACAAAAGCATCTTATAAGGGCAGCACTGGGTAAACCAAGACGATACCCAAGCAAGAAACTTTTTGAAGAATTAAGTGTTCCCACACTAAGACAGATGTATGTAACTAGGATTGTTTTGCACTTAAATAAGAATAGAAGTAATCTAGAAATTAGAAATATACCGTACCAAACTCGTTCATTAGCATTAAATAATTTCAATATCAACTTAATAAAACTAGTAGTTTGTCGACATCAATTCACCTATCTTTGCAATATATTTTCAAACAAAATTCCGATAAAACTAATTAATTCAAAAATTACTAAAGCACTTATCAAGGAAATAAATGTATGGGTTAAGCAGAATATATATTTTACAATGCCTAAATGTTAAGAAATCTATTCATGATTCTTTTGAGTTTTGAATGTCTTTCTATCTTTTGTATTATTTATGAAAATTGATTAAGCACTGGGATGTGCTCACAACTGAAAATTTCATTTTTTATTGTATTCTTCTTCATTAGTTTGCATTTAGAAGATTTAAATGTAGGCTGTATGACTTGTTTTTGGTTATCATCTGTATAATTGGTTTTAACACGAGATTATTCAATTCTTATCATTGTATTATTTATAAGAAGACATGTATTATTTACAAGAAGTATTACTATAATATTTATTACATAGGTATATATTTTTTTCCTTTTTTCAGTATTGCTATAGGCTATTTCGTACTGTTTGCTTTATGAACTCACAGCTAGCGCACAAGTTTAACTTTGCTGGCTGTGCCAAATCATTCATGTTTTGTAACTATTATGTAAAAATTTGGCGAAATAAACATTCTTATTCTTATTATTAATTTAAAATGTCTAGAAAAAATCCTTACTAAACATAGAGCTTTCTGTCCTATCCTACCGTGACGTGTCGTCGCGGAATGTGAGTGTGAGCACTGCTATCAGGTCTGGCTGCAACTATCTACAACGTTCCTAGTATATATGTCGACGCGCAATTTAAAAAGGAACATACCTGTCAAATTTCATGAAAATCTATTACCGCGTTTCGCCGTAAATGCGCAACATATACAGAGAAATGCAAAACCGTCGACTTGAATCTTAGACCTCACTTCGCTCGGTCAAAAATACTTTTAAATGGCTCAAAGTTTTGTTTTTGACTCATAGGTTAGAGAAAAGATAGCATAAAAAGATATCCCATGGTATAACTCATTTATGTTAAATGTATTTTCTGTTTAGTTTTTTCTGTCACCGATTAATGTGATTCACCACGTTTCTGATAGCTATCTCCATTTTCGTAGTAGTTGATTATTTTATCTTTCGCTCCCATCCGTATTGGCACTATTGGTCAATCTATACTATGAAATGAACAACATTTAGATGAATTTCTTGTATACGTTGCTTAATGTAAAACATTATAATGAACTATGTTCCAAATTTCAAGTTAATTTTTGTTAACTCAAACCGATTAATGTCGACTACTTTCGATTATTACTGTTTTAGCGGGGTGAAAGTGTAAAGGTGCGTACAGATATACGCGCCGCGATCATGAGCAATTCACTTTTAGTCAGCTGATTATATCTGTATTTTACAGAAACTGTAAGATACAGATATAAAAAGCTTGGCATCAGCTGATTAAAAGTAAATTGCTCATGTTCGCGGCGCGTAAATCTGTACGCACCTTAAGAAAGGCACAGTATGAGAGATTCACTACTATAGTGAGGTCCACGTTATAATGGCAGAGTTTGATTAGCAATGGTATTGCTATCCTTGTCTATCATTCAACAAAGCGGATGGCGCTATCTCTTTCTCTGTTGCCAGATCGTATTTTAACAATGTAGAATTAATAATTAATTAACAAAATATTTCATCTTTATTATGAAAATTCATTAAGAAATTATTGAAAAATAAAATTTCTTGCTTAATAAAATATAATTGATTATTAAACGAGAATGAACCGTTAATATTACATCAATAAACCTGTATCAGCTACCGTATATAGAAGGCATTGACAATACAGAGGAACGGCAACGTTTTCCCCTATCTTTCTCCACTGCCATTATAACGTGGACCCCACTATAGGATTATCGGTTTGAGTCAGGACTTCCTATAGTGTGGTCCACGTTACAATGGCAGTGAATAAATATAGAACATAGCGATGCCGATTCTCTGCATTAACTAGTTATATTTCTACACTGTCAAAAACATAATTGTCATCGTTGTGGACCTAGAAAAGGATAGTACCACCGGCTTTGTCGAATGATAGACAAGGATAGCAAAACCAAAGTTGACCAAGTACTGTCATTATAACGTTGACTCACTAAATATACTGGACCTGCGCCTACAAAAAAATGGCCGGCGTATGTGGCGGCATTGATATTTTAAGCGGGAACTAGACGAACTGAGATTTCGACAAACTGAGACGCTCTTTAACAGCTGATTAGTGATTTTTTACTTTCCTTGCCCTATTACCATAGGTAAGGAAAGTATTGCTTTCCGAAAAAAAGTTTCAAGGTCACCTGAGTACAAAAAACTGGTTTTTGGGTATTGGTCTGTATGTGTGTGTATGAGTGTATGTGCTTACACTTTCATCCTTGAGGATGGTAACTGCATTGATCGTCAATTGATTTTTCTATTGCAAAAATAAATTTTTGGGGAGTGTCCCAACCTGGGCTTAAGATCGGCCCACGATGGGACATCCCTTGCCCAGGTTGGAATATTGATTAAAAATGAGCAATTCATTATTTTTGTTAATTTATAACATTTTATTATAATTATTGATAGTATAAATACATTATTTGAATTTTGTTTTAGTTAAAACTATTACCAAAGGTCATGTGCACAAAGTGTGTTTGAAATGGCTACCTCTGAAGCTACATTACAGGCTATAATCATATATCATATTTATTTATAATTTATTTCATTGATATGTAGCCTACATTGAGTAAAATAGGATTCAGAAGCAATGCTTATTGTTATAATATGAGCATATATCATGATTGCAGTGTCCCAATGTGGGTTGTCCCAATGTGGGCAGATGGTCATGGCTTTGTTATAGGCAAAATAACTGGATTAAAAATAAGAGTACAATAATGTTATATATGTCAAAATATTCATAAAATAATACAGAATGCATATTAGCTGTGAGACCTATTTTAAATAATAAATGTTTAAAGTAAAATTGAAATTCCTCTTCTCAAAAAAAAGCTTTGAGGTTAAAAAACATATTTTTAATTTTTTCTTAATAATGACTGGTGCTACATCTGAAATTATTATGTCTGTAATTAAGGCTATAAACAGCTGATAAAACATCGCAGTCGTTGCCAACCTAACACTTACTAATTTCTCACAACTTGAAGTGTCCCAACGTGGGCTGGTTTACCCTACTATATTCTATTTTTAAATTTAATCTAATTTATTTGTTACTTATATTTATTATTAATTTTTGTTTTCAGTCTATTTTATCGAATTACCACGCTTATCGAGTGTGACTCGAGACGAGTGGTGTTCTGAAATGGTGTTGGAAAACTGTTTGCACTCGAGTCGAGATTTGATTGATCTAGATGACCCGATCACTGCTTCTGATGCGATCAAATCACTAGCTGACTGTGAACCTGCCACTTGGACTTTCAAAACTAGAGGTTTGTGCGTCTTTCGATGTTTTTGAAAACCTTTTATCAGAGTTGCACTGGAAACATTTGTGATATTCTGTAATATTTACTTGAAATTCATAAATATCGTGAGAATTGATTTTGAAGACTTCGGACTTATTGTAAAAAGTAAACTTCAAAAAATTAATCTGGGGATGTGAAGTCTGGTGACCTCCAATGCTATTATAACGTGGACCCCACTATCGGATTATCGGTTTGAGTCAGGACTTCCTATATACCGGACCTGCGCCTACAAAAAATGGCCGCCGTATGTGATGGCTGGTATTTTAAACGGGAACTAGAAGAACTGAGATTTCGACAAACTGAGACGCTCTCTAACAGCTGATTAGTGATTTTTTCCAGTAGGAATTTCTATAAAACATACATACGTCGGCCATTTTTTTTTTTCTAGACTTAGGTCCGGTAGTATATAGGAGCGTAGAGAAACAATACCGTAAGTAGATATCCCATGGTATAGGGAATTTATGTCGCAACTTTTACTGTTATCTCAAGCCGTTTTACTGTTTTGTTGGGGTGATAGTGTATGAACGGCACAATTTGAGAGACTACCAGCGTCACACAGCTGCATAGGAAAGAACTACGTGAACTATCGGCTTGGGATAACAGTAAAAGTTGCGACATAAACGCCGATACCATGGGATATCTACTCATGCTATCGTTTCTCCATGATAGGAGGTCCTGTTTGAGTTAACAGTGAAATTTGGAACTTAAACGTCATACACCATGGGATATTTTGTTGTATTCTTATTTTTATATTATATATTCTTGTATTTTTTTGCTAACCTTATAGATAAATAAATAAATAAATATTTTCTTATGCTATCTTATCTCATAATTACTTGCATATCTCAAGCCATCTTTTCTCTATTCTTATAGTTACTTAATTTGTGTTCCAGAATCAGCAGAATGTGCCAGTGAAACGGACATCATCCAGAAAAAGTTTGTGCCGTGGCGAGACATGCTGGCAGACGAAGAGAGCAACATACCATCAGACCAGAAGCGAGAGAGAGAAGGCCTGATAGTTGTGGCCTCGCTCATAGACCGGCCTCCGAATCTGGGCGGTCTATCCAGAACCTGCGAGGTGTTCGGGGTTTCCGAGCTTGTCCTCAACAGTCTCCACTACCTCACCGACAAACAATTCACCAGCCTGTCGATGTCGTCAGAGAAACACGTTAATATTACCGAAGTGAAGGAATACCATATGGCGGACTACATTCAGAAGATGAAGCGGGCCGGGTTTACTATCGTTGGAGCCGAACAGACGCCCGCCAGTGTGCAACTTACACAGTTCAAGTTTCCTTGCAACACTGTGCTCATATTGGGCAACGAGAAAGAGGGCATTCCTGCCAATATGCTGCCGCTTTTGGATGCTTGCATTGTAGTGCCGCAGTACGGTCTAGTCAGGTCACTCAACGTGCATGTTACCGGTGCTCTTTTTATATGGGAATATGCTAAACAATATAAGTAATACTATGCCACTCTTGTGTGTTCAATTACTATGATTGTTACCCTGCACTTGATTAGTCTTATGTAGGCAAATTATTCATTTTATTTTTTATTTATTCATGGACAATAGGATACAACCCAGGTGTAAACAACAGGCATTCGCCCAACTGCTTGAAGACTTGAGATCATAAAAACAATATTGTTATCTTTTCATTAAGAATATCGGGGGACCGAGCTTCGCTCGGAGTAAAAAGCATGAAAAAATTATTACGACAGAAGAAATTATAATATATATAATTCATAGTTCATACAGAAATGTTCTATCGAATCACAGTCAATTGATATCAATTATAATATATATAATTCATAGTTCATACAGAAATTTTCTATCTAATCACAGTCAATTGAGATCAATTCCCAGATGAATGCAAAAATTTCTCTCACAAAGGCCTAGTTGCACTTAAATTTTAATCCTGATAAATTCCACATGAATCAAATCAGAGAAGATCATTTCAAAAAGATCGCTTCTCTGATTGGTTCTACTGGAATTAATCAGGAGTAAAATTTAACCGGCTTTTGTGCAACCGGCACCAAGTACCTGATTGAATGATTACAAAAGTTCAAAACAGCTGAGTCATAATTTTATGTCAGTCCCACACACATGCACTCGCTCACTCACTTCAATCATCAACAGATGACGAAATTATCTTCTGTTTTTCCAAGGATGAATAATTATCATCCTTTTCATGTCGTTCAGCGAGTTTTCCCAGGGATGAGACCTAGTGCAATTGAATTTTTATATCATAAACCTAATATGTTCCAAATTTTGTGAAAATCGTTAGAACCGTTTTCGAGCTGGTTACATACATAACCAGATAACCATATACAGAAATTGCTCGCTTAATATAATAGGATATAATAGGATAGTTTCATTCAAACAAAACTCAAGTTTCAAAACTCATCTTCAGTTATGAAGCTATGAACTCTGAGACTTAATCATATTAAAGTTTCAATCAACATTGGACAATGAACTAACAATGGACTTACTAACTGGACAATGAACAACAATAAACTAATTTTATTCAGGATGAGAAGAATTTTTTGCTGCTAGAGCCTGGTTTTCTCATTCCAATATTGTTACGTGAAGAAAGCCCAGGATGGCCCCTGAAGCCTCGGAGTCTGGGACAATCTGTCCCTCCCCCCTACAACCTCAAAATGAACTTAAATGGATAAATAATGAGAAAAATTAATAAGATTCAACACCGTGAAAATTCAATTATTAGCGTACCTTATATAGGTTTTTTCAATTATTCCAAGCTCCCGCTTGGTTGGTAATCTTTCAATCTTGAATATGTCAATAAGATTTTGATTGAGTAGCCGATTATTTTTGAAATTGACAATTGTCTACATCCGATACTTATTGTGGCTGTATAACCATATACGGTGAAATTATGACAGACTGATAGTAATTTGTCTAAAAGAAATGTTGCCTACTGATATAGCTATCATATATACTGAATATAGCTAATCATTCATTCAAGTTAAAGGATTCAATTTGCAGTTATATTCACCAATATTGGCTTCAACTGATAAAAAACTGTTTAGTCTCTAATGTGATTGATCAAGTAAAGTTTATTTGATCAATTGACTAGGAAGTGAATTATTTTGACAAATCTCTGTTAAAACTTGATCGAACGTCTTGAAAATTGTAATGTCTTCAAATAGAAAATCTACTCTGGTGAGTCATTATCATTATGCAACACCTGAACCAGTAATATAATTTAATAAAAAAGGTGTTTCAAATGAATCTTTCAAAGAAATTTAAGTATATGATAGGTATTGTGAGTGCACTCTTAAATTGCTTAATTAGGTTGTGTTGTGTCATGTCATAGCCACCTCTAATACCTCTGTATGTAGGATATTTGATTTGATTTGATTAATATGTGAGCTTCCAGGTAAATCATAGCGGTAGGGAATAGTGGATATGATTATATTACTCTCTATATATGCTTCAATCACCTCAATTAACCCCTGCATGAATGCTGACTTGCAGATCTCATCAGAGTTATTATTAATACTATTAGTACCGCCCAAAACGACGACCCAATCTTTTTGTTGGCAGTTTTTGACCTCACTTGGGGAGAGCATCCAGTCAGTCAAAGCCTCAAGCCTTGCCCCTGGAAGAATGTGGGCAACACAAGAAAACTCATTTGGCAGCAAGGAGCCCACACGCTCACGCAACCCCCTACCATGACTATCAGCCCACAAATGCAGTCTTCTATCTAAACCAAACCCACTAAGCGAACTGACATCTCTGCAGGCAGCATTAATCAAGGAGCATGATCTGCGGAAACTATTCAAAGCCAATTTCGCCAAACCAACATTCTTTCCCACATCTGTCAATAGCTTTTCATTCAATTTCAAATCATTTGCTAGTTCAGAGATCTTATTAAGAAATACATTTTTCTTATCAAGATTATCACTAATAATATTTCCCGCCGCACCTGCCTTCATCGCTCTGCAGCTTGACAAGACAGCAGCAACAGAGTCCTCCCCTCCTTCTTTATCGTCTGTTTGAGTCCCAAAATCAATAGTTGTCTTATCATTCAACTCCATAATAATCCTATCATTAACAATGGACCGATCAATTGCAGCATGCCACTGCACTAACAAACGAGCATTTTCCTCAGACAATGCCTGCATTTTCCCCTTCAACTCCCCAACATTAACAGAACATTTATCACAAACATTATCAGAATTGTTTCCCTCATAGCAAACACTTCCATCGAGAGAGTGAAGTGAATGTTGCTCGTACTCAAATCCAGTATACGGTTTACCCTTATTATCATATACTGGTGTAGAAGATAAGGCAGCTCCGGATGAAGCCAACAACGGGTCAATTAAAACTAGGTGGGGGCGATCCCGATCAGTATCCTCATCAATGATCACTGATAAATCAACATGTTCAACCGTTTTATTATTACATTGCGGGGGATGATTATGTTTATGTGAAGCAGCAGAATCTATTTCTATTATTTTAGATATTGCTTTGTCAGTTTTTAGAGACGCTTTGCACGACTTTGATAAACAACGCCATTGAATCTCACCAGAAAGATTCTCAAACGATTTTCTATAGGAAAAGTCACGGTAAATAAGCTTGGTGTTCCCTTTATTTGTCAGACTGAGAGTGAAATTATCCATTTCCCAATTGAGTAATTAAGCAGAAAGAGAACACTACAAGACGTGTCGTAGATATAGGAAAATTATGCGTTATGATATTGTAGGCTACCTATCTTATAAAGCACACTTATTGATTTCAATCTACTATTGATTTAGGCTATTTAATATTGTGATATATTTTTATAAAGAAGGAAAGCAATAATTCTTAAATAGAGTTATGATACTGTCATTCAATTGGAATCACAGAAGGGTATTTAAAATGCAAGTGAAAACATAATATAAAGAGAAATATGAAAAGAAAAATTGATAACAGAACAAAAACAGTCAAGCAATATTAAGGTCCGTTTCTTATCTATAGGAGTATACTGTCCTAAAACGAGCCCGTTGACACAACAATCACACTTTTCTGGAAAGAAAGTTCAGCCGATAAGATAAGAGATAGTGATCCACCACTCGAGTCCACCCTCGGTTCGAATCAGACACGAAGCCGGTTGAAAAGGAAACTCAGGTGACGGGAGCAGCCGAACTGTATCGCCTCTCTCCTCTATAATAACCTCTAGACTGTGTATTCCAAATTAAGGTTTAAAGCAGTTTTGGGCGAATGCCTGTTGTTTTTACCTGCATTATATCTATTGTTTATGCATAAATAAATAAATATTATGATCCCTAACTGAAATGAAAATCCTTGACTTCCCAAACACTTATAAAATACGTATAAATACGTAATTTAATCTATTACGGTATTGGATTTTGTGTGGAAACAAAAATGTGTATTCACTTTATTTCTAGGTGATCCTGATTATAATGGCAACTTTTATTCTGGAACATAGATTGGGAACTGTCATGGTAGCAGGTATGCCTATGCCAGGAAAAACTATGCCGCGCCAAAGGTATCATTCGTCATTTCAAAATTTTTTTGCTAAAAGGGGTATGCCCATAACTTATATATATAAGTTACATATCCATAATATATTCAGTTCAAAACTTATTCATTAATGTTGAAGTCAAGACAACAAATGATCAAATGAGGTACATGATTGGAACACAATTTTTGATCCCGCAGCTCTGTTCGTTGAGATAGTTGGGGTGTAAATATTTCAAAAGTCCCAACCCCTACACTCTGTGCTCAATGGGTGGGGATATTAAATTTAATGGTACCGGTACCAATTCTTCATATATCTTGAAGACTTTGCGTCTCACGGACATGACAATTACAAATTGTCGCCCCAAAAATACGTCTTAATTTGAAGAGATATCAAAAAAGTGCAGAGGACCTAGGTATATTTCTTCAGCTTGTCAGGAAATTTGTAGAAGAACGAGAGAGCGTTGGGGTCAAAAATTGGGTTCATAACATTTCCCTCTAGAGCTTTCCATTGACACTGGACTACACTGAGATAGAGTAGTGTAGATTGTGAATAAAAATAGTAATCTAGCCTCCTTAGATTTCTTTTTTATTTATATTCGAAAGTTGCCCTAAAGAAAAAAATACAATTTGATAGTGTAGATTGATATCGATATTTATTTGATTTACCGATCAATGCTGGACTATGAGTAGGCACGCAGCATCACCACTTGCTTGAGATACCAACCATCTTGACTTAATGCCTCTATTCTAACGTAAATGATTCCATATATTTTCAGAACGTACGGTATAATGATAAAATTGTAATTTCTAATAGTAAAATGTTAATTAATAGTAGGCCTACAGTATATTATAGAGAAACAGCCAACCCAAAAACACATTTTGTTATCAAATATGCACTTGAGCTGCGTTTACAACAAAGTTATTAGGTAACAAAATGTTAATAACCTAATCCTTATAGATTCTATTAGATTGAACATAACTTATCATACACATGATGAACATATGTGTTTGTCAAGTTCCGTTCAATCTAATAGTATCTATAAGGACTAAGTTATTAACATTTTTTAATAACTTTGGTGTAAACGCAGCTTTAGAAACCTATCTGTAGTCTGACGTCTGAGTCAAATGAATAAAAAGATTGAATTCTTCAATGTTGTTTTCCATCACGAACTGCTTATTATTAAATCACGTTTTGCTATTAAAAGATTGACTCTTGAACCTATCCCAACTATCAAATGAATTACGCTACTGTTTTTATAATTTTTTGATTCTAATTAATTTTTTCTATCATATTTCAGCACTGATGAAGTGAAGATAGAAAAGGCTCCAACGCCTGAACCTGATTATTCACAGGCTTTTCTTGACATTCTGGCGGATTACTTAACAGCTCATGACTAAAATCATTTTGATTAAAATTATGAAAAACTTAGAACCTTCATTCATTTGCTTATTTACACTTTTAATTCATTTGTAATTTGAATCAAATAAAAATATTGAGCCTTGCGCCTCCAAACCACCAAATACAGTAGTTACGGTACGTTATTGTTTTTCTAATTTAATTCTAATTTTCATTTTTCTATCATATTTGACCACTGATGATGTAAGGATTGAAAAGATCATCAACTCCTGAACCTAATCATGTGTGCAGCTTTCCTTGAAGTTCTGCAGCAATTTTTAGCTCATGATCTAATGACATTATTAGAACTGATAAAATTATTACCTAATTCTTCAACATATGAAATTAATGCTTGAAAATAAATATGATGTTTGGAGAATATTCTACGCACTCAATTATTACCTCCTTATTCAATCTTTCAATAGTTGAGGGACAATATAATGTATAAATATTTTGAAAACAGTGTAGGCCTATCCTAATTATTGAAAAGACGAAGGATTCTCCAAAGCATACTATCGTCCTATTTTTTTACCACCTACCCTATCAAAAATATTTGAGAAACTTATTAGAAAGAGAATCTTAAATTTCTCAGATGGTGACAACTTTTTCTGTCAGCAACAGTTTGGCTTCAGGGAGGATTTAAGGGCCAAGCCACACGAGGCGTTTTTTCAATCGAAACGACAGGACAGGAACCTCTCCGATTCGCTCCTTGGGTTGGCGTATTAATAGAGGAGGATCTCTCGAATCAGTCAATTGACCGATTAATCAGTCAATCGGAGAACTTCCTGTACTGTCGTGTCGACTCGTCTGGAAAACGCCTCGTGTGTGGCTTCGCCCTATTAGGTACTGAAAATGCATTCTAGCATTTCCTGCAGAATAGTTTGAACAAGAAACAAGGTAATAATGCAGCTGGTTTGTTCATTGATATCAGTAATAAGGCATTTGATTCTGTTTTATCATGATCAAATCACATGGAGCATTGTTGTAAGCTGTACCGTACCTGGAAATCTACATGAGATAGAGCGCTCTTGTTGGTCTGAGATTGTAGATCACAAAATTACGTAGTACAGAGGGATTTTGAATTATACATTCAAATGGTAACAATCGGAATATATTTTGTGGATCAAAAACGAAAGTTCATCAAAATTGTTTTTTCTCGAAATTTCACTCATTTTTGAAAAATAGTAACTCATCAGTGCTCATTGTTATTGTTATTTTTGAAAGGACGGATTGAAGGATCCAAAGGTTCAAAGAACCCCACACGTCAACCGGAGCTTATTGTGTTTTCCAAGTAGCCTACGCTAGTTGGGTTGGGCAAACCAATACCGTTGTCATTTACAAGATCAAGGAGTTTTTCACAATGCATACACCTTATTCATCACCTGGTTGCTTGCAGCCTAACAGAGCACTTCTCCTTGCCCCTAGTCTCTCGCAATTTAGTGAAATAGGCAGTCTCTTCAGACTGATTGGTCCTCGTGACCTACGGCATGTGATTTCCACTCCTGGCCTTCTTTGTAAAGTCTGTGATATATTACTTTTAACATGAAGAGGAGAAACCCATTTCTCCCTCCACAGTTTGTAGTGTAGACACAGACAGACATCCTGCGCACAATTGGATGCGCTGTGTCATTTTGCTTCATGTTCTTGTGATGAAAACATCTCTGTAACATACACAAACCAATAAACCTGCTGACCAGTACACTACTTGGAACATTGCCAGCAATAGCTGGAGGGGAGTGTTGGTGCGACGCTGCAAAGCTCTCCCACACAGACACAAAAGAAGGAGAATGCTGCTAGGTAGTGAGAGTGATTAGTGGAGGATAGAGCGTCGGACCTCTCCGTCTTCGAGAAAGAGCCATGTTAAAAGTAATTTATCTCGCACTTTATATCCTTCCATCAAGAAAGGGGTCGCCAATGCCTCTGGGGCTCCTGGCCAACCTCGACTCAGCCTCATATATGACCTATATTTATGCCTAGAGTTTCACCCATCTCTGGTCTCTTGGGTATTTTCTTTTTGCTCCTCCGAAACTTTGCAGGGTCAAAAGCCTCACCTCTCCCAAGAAGTTTTGCCTGAATGGCCGCCCTTCTTTGGCCTGAATGGCCGCAGTGATTAGATTTGGTCTCTCCACCCACAACTGCTCGGTTGCTCTATTGCATCCTTATCAGGAATTTCTGCAGATTCTTGCTTTTCTGGACTTCTGAGAAGCTCATCCTTCCTTTTTCAGTTAGGATGGTGTGATTGAGCTTAAGTCATCATGTGGAAGCCTTCTCTATGTTGGTAGCCTCTACAAGAGTGCAATGGAACCTCCTGTGTTCCTGAAGCACCTATATTTCAGATTGAGGCATCTGCCCTGATGGTGCAGATCCCGATGGGTTTGAAGGCAAGGCAACTTCTGGAGTTGCCTTGGGGTTTTCCCACGAGCAGCTAGGGAAGGGGAGTCAACCCAGACAGAGGCCCGCATGTCCAGGCAAGGCTTAATACTACAGGAGGGCGCCTGGTATCCTGCACTGTCCACATCATACTCAGGGTTGGCCTGACAATAAGTGAGAATATGACCAAGGAAAACCGACAGATAGAAAAACGAAAGAAAGGATGTGAACAAAGCTAAGTGAATTGAAAAAGTGCCATTCTAGAAATGAAAAGTTCCAAAGCATACTTAGAAGGAGAAGAAGGGCTTTGGAAAGGGGGCCGCCTTTTAGTTGCCTCCCACGACAAGCAGGGATACTGTGGGTGCATTATGGTTTTCAACAGATTCTTGAGTAGTAGCCTACGATGCTCGACTCAAAGCTCCCCCGACCCACAGGGGGCCAGTGCTCATCGAAGATAGAAAGTTCCTAATGATCTCATTATAATGCCATAATCTAAAAAAGGCAAAAGCATTTTTTTTTCCAATTGCAGGATTTGGGGGAAATAGCTTAAAACTGAAAAATGAAGCGAAAATACGAGGTTTTTGGACCACTCTGTATCTAGCACAAGGAAATTTTGGATGAAAAATTGGTTCCGAACTTCTCTTTTGTATCCAAACAAAATTAGAACTACAATATAAATGGCAGGTACACATTTATGTCTATATCGACTGGACTATTATTCTATTGTAGAATTTAAATAAATAATTTGTAATTGTAGTTGAAGAACGTTCAACTGGAGCGCTAAATACAACTGCTCAAATTGCACATGCGCATTATGACGCAATATTCTGGTGGGAGTATATTCTCAAGTCAGCTGTGAGCTCTGTCACTTCTCATCGTCTGCTCCTCCTTCCTTCCATCTTGTCGTTTGTCTTGTTCTGTGCTTCTGTCATTATTGATTTTGTAGCCTTGTAATTTGTATTCACACTTTATTTAACTCACAATTTTGTAAAATTTTAAAGATCTATTACCTCGTAGTTGGGGATAAAGGTTTGTCAGTAAGTCAATCTTGTCACTAATTTCCATAACGTCTTCAAAATCAGATTTTTCTATTCAATTCCCCTTCCCCTTCCAAATGTTCTACGATGACGTATTACGCAGTTACCTTGTGCTCAACTACCTGTGAAGTGAAACAGTTCTCAGCTCTCTCCAAATTACCTTCACCAGTCGTGTCTGAATTGGAAATCCAGGAAGAGAAATCGTCGTGTCCTCATTTCAGAGCTTACAAGGATGAAAGCTTCCAGAGAAGAAAGGTCTCCAGCTCTATACGAGTAAGTTCAGTATTTTCCATACAAATGTTTTATTGATCTGTCATCCATGTTATCTGTATTGATCTGTCGTTATCATTCACTTTGACATTTGAGTAAACTACATCTTTTCGCTTCAAGTTTCAATACTCCTTGAATAAATGTAGAGGCCTATGTTCAATTAATAACTTATTAAGAATAATTGAATTTAGTTAAGCTTTTACCTCTATAAGTAGGTCACACCTATATTTTGTGTCCTGGGAATGGATATTGGAAACCCATTCATTTTCAGTGAGTATATAAAGATGAATGTCTACTAAATAGTGTAATATAATTTAATACATGATAAGTTACGATACCCTGATAATATAGGTCTATATGTCGACATGACATCTTGTACTGTTATATAAACTGATTTACTATCTATTCATCAAAAATATAAAAAACAAACTATTAAATATTTGAAAGCTTTTGTGTAATTATTTGTAGCATCAGAGGTATATTTCATGCTACATATCCTTATAGAAAATAAAGAAAACATATATCAAAGAAATCGAGTTACTTACGGTATTGATATAGTGTACAAAATATTACACCTAGTGGCGTAATATCTAAAACTAGTATTCCGATTTGTAATGAATAGTTGCGTTTTGAATCAGTATTTCTAATCAGTTCTGAACAGTCGTTTCTGAATCAGTAGTGCGTTTTTCAATTCCCTTAGTTTTATTCTCCTCTAATACACCGTAATTAATTCTTAATTTTTACAATTTATATTCCATGAAATCAAATATGAGTTGAATCAATCGAATATTTAATTTTGTTTCCAGGCTGGTATTTATTCAAGAATAAGTAGTTTGCGATGACTTGATGGTACATAATAAAAGGTCCTTCATCTCTTTGAGAATGATAGTGTAACCATGTTTTCTGTTGAAAAACAAATGATGGAAATCATTTGCAGCGAACAATTAGGAAGATGGCATATAAATTGATTATATTTATATGCTAATCTCTTGATTAAGCTCATGGTTACTAACTTTCAACCTTGAAGAGATGCACCTTCATTATATACTCTATATAGACATCCTTGCTCGAACCAGCATTCTACCTTTTTTGGACCCTGGATGGCTTGGAAATTGATCGTCGCGGAGGAATCAAGTCAATACAACGTATTTCTTTTTCAGGTAAGAGGGAGGCTAAAAGTAAATCTTTGGGAGGTTTCTAAAAGAAGGTCACCAGTGTTTAAAATGACTACCTACTGACGACTCTTTTGGGTTTTCAACCTGGGGGGGGGGAGGGTTAGAAGCTGATTTCATTCTAAATTTAGGGGGGGGGGATTCACCCCGTTGTATAGTACCGTAACAAAGCGTATCATTATACGAATCATATGAAATTGACACTTGAAGAGACTTGAGCATAAATATCTGGTCTTTTCTATGTTCAATAATTCTTTATAATAAAAAAATACATGATGTTATCCGTGATAACAAATTACTGATCTTCTCAGTTATAATAGTTGAAATACATCTATAAATAATATTATTCATTTTCTTATCTTATCTTGTCTTATCAAATTAAGTTGTGTATTAAATATCTAACATTTATCTACTTCCTATTATATTTGTCAGTACAGTACTATCAGCTTTATTACTTGGACTGAGTTAAGTTTTATTATTTTTATTTGTTACTAGGCCAAGGCCTAAGGTTGACAAGGCTATCAAGATATTCTCTCAAGGTCATTACAAGAAAAGTAATACTCTAGGCACAAATATATATACCCTACTAGATATAATACTCAATATTTGTCTAAATTTTCACTCATCAGGTGAACTAGAAATAAGTTCAAACCTTTAAGTTCGATTACATATTCATTTCTATGTTGAAAAGACGAAGGCGCCACGAGACTATTCTATTCTCAAACAAACTATTCTATTCTCAAACAATTCAAACAACAATAGAAGTGGAAAATCAGAGTTATCTATGTGTGTCATTCACTTTTTTTATTTCAAGTGAGAAGTCATTGTAAAGGGCAATTTAATTGCAATGAAGTCATTGTAATAGAGCATACAGTATAATTTACGGGCTTTAATGGTTTGACCTGCCATCTTCCTTTTTTGAATTCATCTATTCAGTTAACTGGTCACGGATATAGAAGGAGGAATCATGAAAAAAATTGGGGCTTCTTTATATCTGAAGTACTGTAGCTTACTAGAAACAATACTAGCCTATAACTGGGCACGTACAACGAATTTAAATAAATCAAGCAGACTCTATAGGTTAATATTATCTCTAGACTCTAAAATTGACCGAGCGAAGTGAGGTCTAAGATTCAAGTCGACGGTTTGGCATTTCTATTAATGTTTATATGTTGCGCATTTACGGCGAAACGCGGTAATAGATTTTCATAAAATTTGACAGATATGTTCCTTTTTTAATTGCGCGTCGACGTATATACAAGGTTTTTGGAAATTTTGCATTTCAAGGATAATATAAAAGGAAAAAGGAGCCTCCTTCATACGCCAATATTAGAGTAAAAATCTGCTGTGGTACACTCATACAACTTTCCTTCCTCATTGATCTTTAAGTCTCATTAACGAGGATAATTTAGGGGAATAACATTATGCCGATTGGCGGCTAAATAATTTAAACTACGATTATACTATAAATTGTTATTGTGTTCAGAGTACATTTTCCTTTGGTTGAATATTAAGGTGCGTACAGACTTTCGCTCTGCTCCGCAACCGAACGTCTCTCCAGCAGAGCGATTGATGATCGACCGGCGAGCAACAGTGGTTCGACCGGGGAACGCGAGAAGATCTAACATCTTCCGTAACGTCCATGATGGGTGCGTGGGCGGAGCGACTGTGGTTCGATGGTGGTACGAGGGCGATACGAGGGCGGTATGAGGGAGGAGCGTGCTCGGTGCGGGTTGGAAGCGCGAATATGTGTATGCAGCTTAACAGTATGAAATTTGAGGATTTTTAAAAAGTTGTCAAAACAGCTGTTCTACAAATAAAATATCGACATGTGTTCTTTTGAATAAACTGCTCTACCTACCTCACGCACGAGAAGGAGGTTACAAAGCCAATTTCTCAAGGATGGGGTGGATCCCCTGTTGATTTATCAGGGAGGAGACTCATGTCAGTTAATAGAGCTGATATATAACCATACAGGGTATGAAAAAAATCGGTAAAGTCATTTTTGAGAAAATCGTGATTGAAATTTAACAAAATTCATTCTTCTCAGGAATATTACGGAGCTCCTGCAATTTTCCCAGAAATGAGACTTATGTCAGTTGATAGGGCTTATAAATAGCTATCTAGGGTATAAATTTGAAGAAAATCGTTAGAGCCGTTTTCGAGCAAACCGTGAAAAACATGGTTTTTCAGCCATTATCTGCCATTTTGAATTTAATTTTATTGAATTTCTTATTGTCGGATCCTCATGGTATAAGGACCTTAAGTTTGAAATTTCAAGTCAATCGGTTAATTAGGAATGGAGTTATCGTGTTCACAGACACACACACACACACACATACACACAGACCAACACCCAAAAATCATGTTTTTCGACTCAGGGGACCTTGAAACGTATAGAAAACATGAAATTAGGGTACCTTAAATTTTTTTTGGAAAGCAATACTTTCCTTACCTATGGTAATTGGGCAAGGAAAGTAAAAATCAGACTATAGAATTATTCACCATAAAGCAGCTGACTAGTGATTACAGATGTGTGGAGGAGCCAGTCTATTGCTGTATTTCCATAATGTCTATAGTTCCAATCAGGTACTTGTGGATGAGAATACTGCGTGAGGTCTACTGTTCACAGAACTACTAGTATTATAGAATATAATAATCATATTCTATGTAAATTATGATTCTATCACAGAAAAAAATTGGGGTGAATTGATTTTAAAATAGGTTTTTTTTATTGTATTTCAGGAATCAATGGGATGTGGTTTACTTGAATGGAAACTTCTCTTCTCAAGGAAAGTCCATTGATCAATTTTCTCAACAATTTCAAACCGATGACATGGGTCTATGATTGGTTCTTTAAATATGACCCAGCAGAGTCTTTGAAATTGTTGTTGAAATTGAAGTCAGGCCCCTGTTTCATAAAAACTTATGTCCTGTAATACAGGAACAGCTGATTTTATCAGCTATATTGAGCATGCAATTGGAATGATGATTATCCTGTATTACGTGACTTATGAGTTTTATGAAGCAGGGCCCAGGACTTCCTTGAAATTGAAAAGTATCGGTGAGCAGTATCTGTGATCCTGTGATCATCGCAGCTTTGAGAGGGAAGAAAGTAGATTTTTCAACTTGTCCTCTCCTGTGATTATTAAGGTGAGGATTGTAGTCTTAAACCAAATTATGTATTATTTTTAATTAATAAGAACCAAATTATAATTATAATAGTCTCGAATTTGAAGTTTTTTCACAATGAAATTTCGAATTTCTTCTACAGCACAATTTCAAACTATTAGCATTAAATAACATCCCATTCAATGAATGGTGACATTTAAAGTGAATCTCATTAAAAGCTATATAAATGGCTTCCTCAGTGAAACACAGACTAAACTATCATTAATATGAACATGAATATAATAATAATAACTAATAATAATAACTCACTCTCCATCTCTAGCACCATTATCATCAACCAGCCCATACTAGACTTATTAGAATACTTATGTTAAATTTCATTTTCCTACAGTTACGTTGAAAAGTGGCCATTGCTGCACTGATTACAGAACGCAAAGAATCACTTTTCCGCTCTAATGCGGGAAAAATTTTTCTGCACTCCAGATTTGCAACATGGCAACGCAAAATACTTAGTAGGTTATATGGAGCAACAGTGCAGCAAAATCAAAATGAAGTTGGTAACAGTGACTGCTGTGGCTGCTATAGTGAGCAGAGGTGCAACCAAGCACAACGCGCACCTTATTAAGTATATATTATTATAACCAAGGACAACATTTTTATTCAATTTGACAATAAATTAAGGTTTTTATCAATAATAAAATTACACTGAAAAACATTTGATGCATTTCAGGCAATTTTACCCATAATTACCCACTTTTCATATTCAATGGTAACTGTAGGAAAAACTTAATGTGAAATACGTGCGCAAAGTTCCTCTGCTGCACTCAAGAAACCATTCCGCCCTCGCCTACGGCTCGGGCGTAAACGTTTCTTTCGGTGCAGCAAACTGTCACTTTGCGCACTAGTTGCACAAATAACTATAGTGATATAAGTGTTGCAATGTAGGCCCTAACTCACTCTTCACCTCTAGCACCATCATCATTATCATCCAGCTCATACTAGACTTAAAATACTTATGATGTTAAATAAGTTGTCTGGAATAAATTGAAATTGAAATATCATAAAATACGTTATATAGTCTATAGTGAGGTCCAAGTTATAATGACAGTGTTTGATTAGCAATTGAGGGCTTTGCAACAAAAAGGATCCAGCTCCACTTTTTGACCAATTTCAGGTTAAGACATTTTCTGATTCCAAAAAAATAGCTGCATCGATTGGTGAAATCAGGATTCAAATCCATTCGAAAACAACATAGATAGCATGGGTGTCTTCTTTGGGTTGGCGGAAAAAAGATCCAGCTCCTGGAGCTGAATCGTTTTTGGCCCAACCGAATATTCATATTCAAGAGGCAGTGCTGAAAATACTGGCGGCTGTGAACAGCTGGTTGAATCAGTTTGGCGCGTTTCTAACCTCAATATCTTTTTTGTGCTATAGTATATGCAAATGAAAATCTTTTCTCAATGAAAACCATCTATAATTTATTGCAAAGATACCCTTGATATACCTGAAAGTGGGGCAAAAAAGATTCAGCTCCAAATTATATATATATATATAATATATATATTTGATCAAAGAACAAGTAGAAACATCTTTAAACTCACTTAGAATGTGTGTGGAGACATATAGAATAACATAATGGTAGCTCATAACTGATAGACAAAGAGTTTTTTTTTCATAAGGTTTTTATTGATTATCTCAAAAACTAGAAATTTGGAGCTGAATCCTTCTTACTGCAATGCCCTCAATTGTATTGCTATCCTTGTCTATCATTCAACAAAGCGGATAGCGATATCTGATATCTGTTTCTCTCTTTGCTCTGTTGCCAATGTAGAATTAATAATTAACAAAATATTTCATCTCAATTATAAAAATTCATTATGAAATTATTGAAAAATATCATTTCTTGCTTAATAAATTATAATTGATTATTTTAAACGAGTATGAACCGTTAATATTACATCAATAAACCTGTATCAGCTACCGTCTATAGAAGGGATTGACAAGACAGAGGTTCGGCAACGTTTTTCTCCTGTCTTTCTCCATTGCCATTATAACGTGGACCTCACTAAAGTCGAGAGTTAGAGGATGAACGTTTTTGGAACAATAGGCCAGTTTACAGGACTATAGGTAGCGCGGGTCCGTCTCGTTTCATTCACCCTGGTAGAGAGTTAGTGGGGAGGATATTTTTAATATTCTTTCCGAAGAATGGACATTGATATGTCCAAAGCTCCTCCAATTTATGTAGATGCATAACAATATAATTATTATCTATAGTTATTATATTACAAATTGCTTTTTCATATCATATACAGTTCAATAATTATTTTCTTAGTCTATATTATGTTAGTCTATATTAATTCATCTATAATTTTGCTGTATTGAAAGCTATTGTATATAAGTGTATAAGCCAGTATATATTGTAATCTACATAAATAAAGTACTCAATCAATCAATCAATCAACCCTAATATGATTAACTGTAAAAATGTGAAATTAATTACCATAACAAGGAAAACTATAGGCATTACGCCCAAATCAGCTGCCAGGTAACCCAGGAGGAACAGAATTTTATTCTGAAAAAATTAAGATTCTTGGATGCTATGAAAACTATTTAGAAATGTTGGATTTATTAATATTCCGATGCAAATCACACTCAACTTTCACTCTTTTAATATTATTATTAGGGATGGGTATCGATACATCGATGTTTACTGTTCGATGTTTTTCACTTATCGATGGTTTTACCTAGACATCGGTCATCCGATGTTTTTCCCTTCGACCATTAATATAATATTATATTAATGGTCGAAGGTTTTTCCCAACTAAAATGAATTTTTCATTTAGGCTCTCTGTATTTTTATGTGAGACTGTTGGATACTCTTGAAGATTTGCATAACTTCTGTAGCTCTTGTCAAGGTTAGATACTTATTTAGAATTAAATAAGAGGTCGGATTCTTCGTTTCTTAGGAAGAAACAGTTTTTTCTTATCACAAAGTGCTTTCCTCAACATACGTTCAACACCAATTAATCTAGCACTGGAATAGAGGTCCTCGTATTGTAAGGAGTGTAGATATCCATATAAAAAACTTGAATCATTCCCATTTCTTAAATAAAACTATCAGGTATTGAATGAGTAACAATGATTGCTAAAATTAGCTTAGGATGAAATTCCAGACAGAATCTTCAAGGATATCCCGAGAGGTTTCTGACTTAACTATGAAGATGACAAATCTTGTAAACTTAGCTATAATAGAGTTGATGTATCTTTCTAGTCACAACCTGACTTCAATTATTCGAAAGACTGTTACTTGAATACCACAAGTCCAAAATTGCTGTAATTCCAGTTAGTAACTGTTAAAATATTGGAACAATAGCTCCAGATAAAATTGTAGTCACTTTAGAAGTTTTTTTGTACTTTTAAGTATTTCGAGATTATGAAAAAAATATACCAATGAATCAATAAACTTGCAAAATAATTGAGTTATATCTATACAAAATAATAAACTAATACTCTGTAAGCTTATTAACAGGAGTGTTGTGGGTTCCATCAAATTGATTTCACCCTGTTTTATCAAGAATAAGGGTAAAGTATCATATACTGTACATTGTATCATTTTCACTTTATTAATACTAATAAAAATCTATTCATTCATCGTTTCTGATGCGTTTGAGTATTTATTTATTCAAAATTATTTAATTTTGAGATAAAAATTCCTAAGTGAAAAAAATAAAATGGTAGCTATAAGGATAACCGCTAAGTTTTGGATACTTCAAATACGACATTTGTAGTCTCCTATCACTCAGGAACAATACCCTAGAATGTTCGACACTACTTCTGAAATACTCTGTATAATAGTCTTCGTAGTATCATCCGTAAATGTACGGCGATGCGTCGATGTTTAAAACATTGATTTTTAAAAACATCGATGTTTTGTCTTTCTATACACATCCCTAGTTATTATCTTGTATCATCAAAAAGGACGAAGGATTATTGAGTTAATTTCGCTGTTAAACGAACTTGATCTGAAGAATGAAGATGTGTTTCAAATTTGTAGTCGAATGAAAAGTTCTTTAGTAAAAGTGGATCATACGAAAAAAATTAAGTCTAATATGGAATTTACTTTTACGCTAATTCAATTATTCTTCATCTCATTGATCACTTGAAATCCTGAACAGAAATATTAAAAGTGTACATAGTAGCCTAAGTCTAAGGCTCAACTCACACTTACGCGACTCTAGTCGAGAGCATGTGTTTCCAAATGGACTCCAGGCGAGAGCATGTCAATCAATCAATCAATTTATTTAGCCTGGCGATACAGTAGTACATAAGGCTACGTCATAAAATATTTTATAAAATTACGATTCATAATAAAATCATAATTAGGTCGAAATACATAATAAAATCATAATTAGGTCAAAATACATAATGTGTTTGTCAGATCTGTCGATTCTAGTCTCCGCGACGTCACCATTTGAAAACACATGCTCTCGACTAGAGTCGAGTCTCTTCTCGACCTGAGTCGCGTAAGTGTGAGTTGAGCGTATGTCTAAAGGTGCGTACAGATATACGCGCCGCGAACATGAGCAATTCACTTTTAATCAGCTGATGCCAAGCTTTTTATATCTGTATCTTACCGTCTCTGTAAAAATACAGATATAGTCAGCTAATTAAAAGTGAATCGCTCATGTTCGCGGCGCGTATATCTGTACGCACCTTTAGACATACGCTCAACTCACACTTACGCGACTCAGGTCGAGAAGCTATTCGAGAGATATTCGCGGCGCGTATATCTGTACGCACCTTTAGACATACGCGAACATGAGCAATTCACTTCTAATTAGCTGACTATATCTGTATTTTTACAGAGACGGTAAGATACAGATATAAAAAGCTTGGCATCAGCTGATTAAAAGTGAATTGCTCATGTTCGCGGCGCGTATATCTGTACGCACCTTTAGACATACGCTCAACTCACACTTACGCGAATCAAGTCGAGAAGAGACTGCGACTCTAGTCTCTTCTCGACGCAGTAGGTGCTTTCAAATGGTGACACTCAGACCAGTCGATTCTAGTCTCCGCGACCTCACGAGACTGTGAGACTGAGTCGAGCGTCGAATTGAGTTGCGAAGTAACGAGCATTTTTAATGAAAGTGAGGCTATTTTTTATTATATTCAAAGTATCAATGAAACTGAATGGAAAAGACAGTGTAGTATTTCCAAATCAAGTTTATTTTCCATGGCCAAAAGGAAGAGAAAATCCTTTAAATAAAAAACTTTATGAAAGTGATGTTTTATCATTTTAGATAAGACAATATATTCCTTTATGAAAGTGATGTTTTATCATTTTAGATAAGACAATATATTCATAATAATTATTATAAAATTTGTTACATGCTCAGTCAGAAGTGACGAATTAGATCTCATATTTTTAATAATGTGAGGTTAGAAATAGAGTAGCTTGGAACTGAAGTAGTGACAATAAGCAAGAAAGTCGTAAGGTCGAGAGACTGGAGTCGTACGATTTGAGTCGAGGTAGTGTGAGTTACTTACTAAGTTGAGTTAATTACGCGACTCACGTCGAGAAGAGACTCGACTCTAGTGGAGAGCATGTGTTTTCAAATGGTGACGTCGCGGAGACTAGAATCGACTGGTCTGAGTGTCACCATTTGAAAACACATGCTCTCCACTAGAGTCGAGGCTCTTCTCGACCTGAGTCGCGTAAGTCACTAAGTCGTGTGAGTTGAGCCTCAGATTCTCTGTTCTGTGGTCGGATCTCAGATCTAGCAGGTCTGCCGGTCTGCCTCTTAGTTGATGAACTCATTATTCATTGAATGAGGTAACTAATTGATTATTTGTATTTTTTTTTCAGATAATCATGTATGGAGCTGCAGTCGAGTACTAACTGCTTTCTATTGCAGGAACGAATTCAATCAGTCATCGAGTCAATAGTTTGTAAAATTATCCAATTCAATTCAGTTCAATTCAAATATTTTTTATTTTTATGAAACACACAAAATTGATAACGTCATATATATATATATATTATATATATATATATATATATATATATATATATATATATATAAATTTACAGATAGATTAAAAATACTTATCTTTCATTCTCAAATTGAATTATTTCAGTGCTGGATGTTAAACCAGCCTCTATGTCTTCTGATCATCAATTAAAAAACATAGATTTGTTTCACAAGAGATAACACTATGAATTCGTCATCAACGCCGGACCGGATTGGACTGGACTGGACCTTGGTGTGAGCGGTTGGCGTATTCATGGCATCATTCTCGAATTTGTTGAAATTTTCATTTTGAAAGCTTTTTGGTAAGTTGTAGTTGAATTTTGTTCTCTTTTCATAAATTATTTCCTGTGCAAGTGATTAAACAAAAGTACAATATCAAATCACAATAATAGTGCATGTAGAGTAGCCGTAGTCGAGTGGATCAGATGCTGGCTTTATGATTCAGAGGCCCGGGTTCAAATCCCGGCCCGGGCAAGATATTTTATCTCGGGCCACTCCCGTGTTTCGGATGGACACGTTAAGCCGTCGGTCCCGGCTGCCTAAAAAGCAGTCGTTAGGTCATGTCAGAGGCCCTGAAATTGATCAGTTGCGACCTGAAAACTCTGACACCAGACCTGAGCCAGCCAGGTCACTCGATATTATTATTAGCTATTATTAGAGGGATTAATCTCTAATGTCTACCCATACCCTGAATAATTCGAACTAAGAACCGTTATGCGTGTCACGGTTTAATAATCTATACTATAATAAAGAAATTAATCTATACTATAATAAAGCAGTTTTGGGTATACGCCTGTTTTGCCGTCTCACATAAGTGTAATACTTATACATGACTGAATAAATAAATAAAAGAATTGGCTTGTACATGTACGGGATAGGAAATTCACGAATGACGCATCATCCCGTCTGAAATACTGAACTAATTAACTTGAAATTTTGCATATAGATTCTTAATTCACCGAGGATGGTTATAGACCTATTTTCAATTCTTCAAGATTCTATTACGTCAAGTTTTCAGTTTGTAAAGTTATTAATTAGTCCCTTGCGGAGCACGGGTTACCCACTTGTATATAATAGTATTGATTAATAAAATAATATTAATATCATATTATAATCAATATTAATAATGATATACTGTAATAGTATATTGATACTTTTTATTGTACTCTCCAATAAATAGTGCTGTATTTTTTTTCATGGAAGAGTATTGTACTCTTCAAGAAATAAAACATATTTTATCTGCCTTGTATGAATATTGCCAGTGTATTGAACATTTTTTAAATTCGTCCAGTTTCTCTACTTCCATATCATTTATATATCTACTTATTCATTGATTCAGATACGAACCTGGAAGAGAACAACAAGTTCAACTCAATAATGATGTTTTTTTCATAAATTGTAATTGTAATGATAATTTCATAAATAGGGTAGATAATACGTTTCAAAATTAGAGTGATGTATTCAGTCTATATTATATAAATCTTTGCCTTTAAATGAAACTACAATATTGTTTGTTTTATTTTTCAGCTTTCCAGAGAAATCAATTGATATCTTGTGTCTGATATTGTTATTTCATGCCGGTTTAATTCAAGTAATCACGTTATCAGTTATCGATTAACTGATATTTGATAGTATTCGAATTTGCTGTCGTATTATAACAGTCACTAGAACAAGAATATCATTGAGTTTAGTTTTCAGAGGATTCCAGGATGGAGAAAGCTGTTCAATTATTTTCATACATGTATTGCTTTTTGTTGATTATGATCATCAGCATTGTTGAACGTTATTGATCATGGTTAATATTGAGCTAGTGATTATGTTAATAATGAACAAACGCGGCAGTCAGGAGAAACCAAGTCGTGCTCCCATTATATTGTATCCACATCCTAAAATTTTAATTTCAGGTATGTATCATTTGTATTGTTTTTTCCAATTTGAAACCTTTCCGAGTCTTTTCACAGAAACTTCTTTATCCTATCAAATACATTTTATTATATTGTATTTCAAAATATGCAATTGCTTATTGTTTTTTGTAAGTTTTACAGTTGTAAATAATAATTCTTGATTCTTGAATAATAACTTGAAATTTCAAAATTTATTTGACTTTGTGCCGGTTGCACAAAAGCCGGTTAAATGTTAGCCGTGATTAATTCCACGAGAACCAATCAGAGAAGTCGTCTTATCAAAAAGGCCTTCTTGATTGGTTCTCTTGAAACTAATCACGGTTAAAATTTAACCGGCTTTTGTGCAACCGGGCCTTTGTGTAATTATCAATTCTATCTATTCATTTCATGATCTAACCATTCAATTTTTAACCATGTTCAATTATCACTTGAATGAAAGTACATGTAGTCGGTTATAGACTAATACATTTTATTGAAATAAATTTCTAAATATCATAATCATTCATCAACATAGATATGAAGATTCACTACAGTACATGAATATGAAAATTACACAGTACATGAAATACCTTTGGTATGATTATGTAGAATGGTAAGAGTCTACTGTTATTCTCATGTATTAATTACCAATTACATTCAAATACTGTAATGTCTGTAATACAAAATATAATTTACACAGTATACACAAAAATTAAAAATCAAAGTATCCTTTTAACATTTATTTTTCTATTTCTACACGACCTTCTAAGTCGTTTTCAATAATTTACAAAATTTTAATTTTTACTTGTAATAATAATTTTTGAAAAAATGTACACACTTATTTTAATTCAGACCAGTGAACAATATCATTAGCTGAGTTAATTCTGAATGTTATCCTCATTTTCAGGTCTAAGAAGCATGGAACCAGATGGAGTTATATTCGATCAAATAACGGCTTAGTGATGACAGTATATCACACTTTTTATTATCTATTTCTTGTGAGTCATTACACTTTTCGTTGTGTACAATCTCTTTCGAGACTGTTCATGAATGATTAGTGTAATGAAATGAATTTGAATATTTCATAATTAGTATGATGACTGTCGTCATTTGCTATTGGCCATTCTTCTCTAAAGGAACGCAATGGAAATTGCGCTTGAAACTTTTTTACAGGTAATATTTTATACATTGATAATTTTTTTTTGAAATCGTATCCGTATTCACTACAGTAATATCGGGGCACCGAGCCTCGCTCGTTATTTTTATTTATTGCTAAACAGAACACATTTCACTAAAATGAACGTGTTTATATTTCACAGCTGGCTATATGTCATCTTATGAATTTCGGGGATGCGATATTTTGATTGTTCACTTCAAAAAATTTAATAGCATTTCATCTTTAACTCATTGCGATCTGTTAATGTTGATACATTTTCGTGAACAGAATAGAATGTACCGCATATTAAGATGTATCTTCATTTTTTCTCCGTGAAATGTACTAATTGTTGAATTAATTTCTTTTCAGGGAATTCATTGAGTATTGAAAAATTGATACTATAAAAGTATCTTAATGATGATACAAGTGGATTGTAGACTCATCATGATTATGAAATGTGATTGATGCATATGTTCATGAAAGTTATACAGCTATTGCCATCCCCCTGAGATGGAAGATTGATGAATTACGAAAATGTTATTCGAATTTGAAAGTAAGTATACTCTCATTATTTAAATGTTAATTTTTCTTATATGAAATCAAGTTATAGTCAATAATCTTAATAATGTACACCTATTATTCTAGATCCCCATTGATAGATAACCTAGATTATTGTTGGAGGAGATTATACGGAGAGAGATTTTTGTTTTCGATGACTGGAAATTGCTTGAAAAGCAGTACGGCATCAATGCCTCGGAAATACCCTCGCAGAATATCACTATGACCAGCATATTGATGAGAATAAAGGGGAAGACTGCATTAATCAAGTGGTTCTTCAAGGCACGAATAGAGCTTGACATTTTGATTGTCCTGTGTTGATTATTTTGATGGTTCTTTGATATTGTGAAGTTGATATATCGATCAATAATTCTTGTAGATTATTCATAGAATTTGAAAAAATATATTTTATCAATAATTTCCAATGTTAATATTGTGGAGTTGATATATCGATCAACAATTCTTGTAGATTATTCATAGAATTTGAAAAAACTATATTTTAACAATAATTTCCAATGTCATTTTCAGATGAAATAAACGAATGGACAAATTGGAAAGCAAAGATTGAATGATGTAATAGTAGCATGTTGTTGGACCTAACTGTTTCAAGCCATTTCAAAGGTATAACCTCGCCACCTCTCCTTTTAAATTAATTCAGTGCATAGGGAAACGGCAAATGTTTAACGGTACATTTTGGAGCACTGCAGAGTTTGCAGATGTTCTTGAATATATTCAATTTGGTAATCACGAATCCTTGGACTGATATGGAACATGCATTAGCTGTATGATAGTATTCTTCTGTATAAAAAATATTATATTGGTCCCACAGACAATATTTTGACGTCTGAGATTGCGGGGTATCTTATCTATCAAAATTTATCCTTTTATAATGATTTATCGTTTGAACTCAACATTATACTGAACACACGATTGAAAGATGTGACAAATTAATAGTTTTTTCATTCATAGTTCATTCTTGGCTCAGTAGATGTAAAAGTCAAGCTAACAGTTCATCAAAAAACTTATATTGAATGAAAAAGACTAAGAAATTGTCAAAAAACCACTGATTTATTGATAATTAGAAAGACCGGTTTCGGTTATTACACCATTGTCAATCTCTGATAAACAGTTTATCAGAGGTTTTTTGACAATTTCTTAGTCTTTTTCATTCAATATGAATAATTACCACAATATCAATTTCTCAACTACACAAAAAGTCAAAAAAACTTATAGTCTAATTAGAATTCAATTATTTCTTTGGAACATGTCTATTTCAATCGTATTCTAAACTAAATGAAACGAAAAATGTTCATTCAATTCCTTAGAAACTCTTCCAAAAAAGATATCGTAGGCAATGTCAAGATATATATTTTTTTAATTGATTTATTTCTGGGATCAGCTCCAATCTCGATCAGCTTAATTTCCAATGTTGCCTGTGAGGGCTTTTATATAAAATCTAACTGATTTAATATTGGTTGGTCATAGGTAGATTATAAGCTATTATTTCGAATGGTTCACTTCAAGTGAAGCCTTAAATATCTAGTCTATCGATATAAAATCTATTCATTTGTATCTATTCTTTCATTATAAAGTAATATTTATACATTTTGTTGCGTGTTAA
Organism: Nilaparvata lugens; assembly: GCF_014356525.2. Taxonomy (NCBI): domain Eukaryota; kingdom Metazoa; phylum Arthropoda; class Insecta; order Hemiptera; family Delphacidae; genus Nilaparvata; species Nilaparvata lugens. Next base: position 70,861,238 of record NC_052508.1, on the reverse strand, counting down.
TTTCCATAGTTACTGCTACATTGATATAGCTTTACAACCAATTTGTCTGAGCTAAGGCTCTGGAACAAATAACATCATTATTCATTACAATTAATGTAGACATTACTACATTACATGTGTCTAGGCATAGGCCACAGTGCTCATGTAGGCTCATTCGATAATATAGAATATTTAAACCTAATTTAAGTAGGTACTTCATTATTTGTATTTTATATTTTATTTTCTTCTTCTTCTTCTTCTTCTTTGGCTGTGCCTTATCCCATTTAAATGGGATCGGCATTCCTTCCTCTTAGTCTGCCTCTCCACAAAACCCTATCCAATGCTTCCTCTCTCCTCCAACCACTCTCCCGCAAGTCAGCCGCTATCTCCCCACCTCATCCTAGGTCTACCTCGTCCTCTCACACCATCCAAAACCAAATCCTGCACTCTTCGTCCAACATAATCCTCCTCCCGTCGCTGTACATGCCCAAACCACCTCATCCTTGTCTCCTGCATTTTCTTTCCCAGTGGTCCAACTTTTACAGTGCCTCTGATCAATTCATTTCTTTTTTATCTCTTCTTGTAACCCCACACATCCATCTTAAAACATTCTCATCTCAGTCACTTCCATCTTTCGTTCCTGTTTCGTTGAAATGGGCCATGTTTCTGTTCCATACAGCATAGCTGGCCTCACAACTGATCTATACACTTTTCCCTTCATTTGACAATTCACTCTCTTATCACAAAGAACACCACTCATTTTTCTCCAGTTCATCCATCCACAATTTATTATATGCTGTATTTCCACATCGAGCCCTCCATCTCTCTGTACACTTGAACCCAGGTACTTAAAACTTGCAACTGGTTGGAGTTTGTTTCCTTCAAGCTGTAAGGGTAGCCCATCATTGTTTCCCAATACCATGTACTCTGTTTTTGATCGGCTAATTTTTAGTCCCCTTTCCTCCAAAGTCTTCCTCCAGCTTTCCAGCCTTTCTTCCAACTGATCTCTTGTAGGTTCACAGAGCACGATGTCATCTGCAAATAGCATGCACCATGGTGCTGGCCTCTTGACTGCAGCACCCACGACATCCATGAGCAGATCAAACAGATATGGGCCAAGTGCTGAACCCTGGTGAAGACCAACTTGCACAGGAAACTCTTGGGTCCTTCCCACACTGGTTCTCACTCGAGTGATGGCTCCCTTGTACATCTCCTGTACCAATCGAACATACTTCTCTGGCACACCTTTTCCTCTCATACTTCGCCAAATCTCTTGCCTGGGCACCCTGTCATAGGCTTTTTCCAGGTCAACAAATGCCATGTGAAGCTGAGACCTTAGCTCTCTTGCCTTCTCCACCAGCTGCCGGAGAGCAAATATTGCATCTGTTGTTCCTCTTCCTGGCGTAAATCCAAATTGCTCCTCACTGATTGTGGTCTCTTGTCTTAGTCTCTTCTCAATAATCCTCTCCCAAGCCTTCATTGTATGAGACATTAGCTTTATGCCTCTATAATTATTACACTCTAAATAAATTATTTTATTTTATTCACCATTGTATATTTTTACTTACTAAATAAGATTTTTTATTTGATTAATTTGACATTTTGTTTGTTTCAGGCTCAATAATGTTGACTCTGCTGAATCAATGAAATTAAAGCACTTGTCTAAATGAATGACATTTGCTCTGTCCACACTCTAATGGCTGGCCTTATCACAGAGTCTACTATCTCTTTACCAGAGCTATGGTACTAGCGAATCCAGTCAAATTAATCGAAGGAACAATGTTGCCATTTTCCTGCGATGTTTTGATTGTGATTGAAGAGGTATGCTAGACTCGGTCGATATACCAATGACCGTGTAAAAGTGTGGTATGCTAATTGAGAATTGTCACTCATTTATACTCTGTGCAAAAATTACGAATTAAAAGTTATTCACAAATTAATTGGGCCAGAGCAATGGAGAAACTGTTCGGAATATACTCGAATTGATTAACCGCTATTTTCTGCCTTGGCGGGTGAGTTCTCTAATCCATCTTTGAATAAGAGTGACGAGAAATTTATTTGTATTTTCTAATGAAAATATTATTTTCGACTACAAAATAATAGTTCTTTCGACACTTGAGTATGGGATAAATTCCCGAAACTGGTCTGGTTTTATCTATACTATAATAAAGGAAAGAACTAGCTTATACACGTACGGGATAGGGAAATTATGTTTGACGCATCATCACGTCTGAACTACTAGACTGATTAACTTGAAATTTTTCATATAGATTCTTAACTAACCAAGGATGACTATAGACCTATTTTCAATTCTTCAAGATTTCAGCAGGTCAAGTTTTAAAATAGACCCTTGCGGAGCACGGGTTACCTGCTAGTATAAAATATAATAAGGGTTCAATTGATTTTCTATAAATAATTTGTATTGGTTCATTTGTTGGTTGGTCTTGAGAATGAACATTTTTGTTGTACAACAGAACAAAAATTTAAAATTTTCTATGTTCAAATTTCATATTTTCCTTGATGTTGTTAGGGATTAATAATAATAATACTGAGGGTGATGCCCACATAAGCTCATAGGCTTGTGCGTGGGTAATGAATGAGAGGGATAATTATGAGAGATGACTACTTTTTAGGTAGTCGGATTGAATTCTTAAATTATGTATGAATTCATCTGACAATTCGTATGGGTTTACATTCCCATTAGGCCTATATTCATGTCATCTTATCTCAATCTAGACTAGTAAAAGTGTGAAAAAGTACCCATATTATTAATGATATTAATGAGTTTTTATATGGACACTGAGTAAATTCCAATGGTTTTTATTTGTAACTAGCTGGCCCGGCAAACTTCGTACCGCCAAATAGTTTAATGCATCTCATGACAAACTTGAGCTGGATGAACACCAGAGGAGGCGCGGATGCAGCATTTATTTATACAGGGTGTCTAAATAAAAAGAAAACACATTTTCTCTTTTTTTACCCATAGAACCTATTCCCGAAGTTTGGCACTTTACTTTTGGGACACTCTGTATAGATAATTTTCCAACTGCAAAATAAATAATTTACTAAAAATCAATTAATTCTAAACACCGAAGACAGCACAATTATTCGAAACAAAGCAATGTCTTTAGAGCATGTAAGTCTTTAACCTGAAGCCGAACTGCTGGATGGTTACACACATAACAGTCATTTTGTATTCAGTCGGGGCGTTTAGAATAAAATACATGGGCGGTTATGGAGCAGCACACACTCTTGTCTTCTATCTACCGACTGCTGTTGTATGACGCAATGATTTTTATTTCTGTGTGTGGCCAGCTCACAATCTTCTCCAATAAGGATTACATGTAAATTTTGAAGGACCGTAGGAAAGAGTCCTGAAGTCGGATTATAAAATTTGATAGGCCATAAACCTGGTCCTGAACATAACGAACACAACTAAAAAAGAATCGTAAAATTCGGTGCACACATGAAAAAGTTATTGAATGTCAAAATTAGAGGCTCAATTTTTATTTATATAGATTTTAATGTAATTGCCTTTTTCTGTGTTTCAGATAATGTATTATTTATTTGGAATGAACATGAAAGTTAAACGCTTTATGTATAGAATGATACTTTAGATACATCGGAGAAAAATATCAAGATGCCTGAAAGACTAGAAAATCTTGAGAAGGAACATACGATAGGCCTTCAACTGTTTTATTTCTTCAAAAAGTCCTTGTAAAAATTGAATATTATCAAAGGTTAGTGCAATCTTTCAATGATATCTTTGAATGGCATAGAAAATAACACACGTGTTTGAAAAATAGAGAAATGATTGAAAATAATTATCTTCTGATAATACATTCAACTTGAAATTTGATTGATAAATTTTGATGGTATGCATAGGATTTGAGAAGTAAAACGAATTCAATCACAATATTCATTTCTCAATCTCCATATCAGCGTGCTATTGAACATTGATTAATGTTTTTAGTAAATTTTGATTTGTATCAATCTACTTCCAAAGATATTCTCCAACTGAATGGAAAAATCAATACCAATTCGAAAACTGAAAAATATTTCTTTGTTGGTTATCCATCTTGTTTTCACTATTATTTTTATTACTATTGTATTTTATGTAACTTTAAAGTAATGAAATAAAAACACACATATGTTGACAGTGACTCAGTCGAATTTTTAACTTTAAAATGAAAAAAAACACTCACATTCTTCGGTGTGGCGACGACCGTTTCGTGCTGGTGTTGCACATTTTTAAGCCTAACAGAAACTGAAGTATTTTAGGTTATGAGGGTGAGTATTTGATCAGATTGGGGGTGGAGTAGAGTTTCTGCGGCTAATGGTGGAGGATTTAAATGAGTTTGTCAAACAAGGTGTGGGAGGAAAAGTTTATTTGACTAAATTGATTGACCAAATGACCAAATCAATTTTTCCTCCCACATCCTGTTTGACAAACTCATTTAAAACCTCATCCATTACCTCCCCACCGGGGGTACTTTGACCAAATACTCACCATCATAACCTTAAATACCTCAGTTTCTGTTAGGCTTGAGAATGTGCAACACCAGCACGAAACGGTCGTCGCCACACCAAAGAATGTGAGTGTTTTTTCACTTTGAAGTTACATCAAAATACAATAGGAATAAATATTTGTGCAACTAGAGCGCAAAGTGGCAATTTGCTGCACCGAAAGAAACGTTTACGCCCGAGCCGTAGGCGAGGGCGGAATGGTTTTTTGAGTGCAGCAGAGGAACTTTGCTCACGTATTTCACATTAAATTTTTCCTACAGTTACCATTGAATATGAGAAGTGGGTAATTATGGGTAAAATTGCCTGAAATCCATCAAATGTTTTTCTGTGTAATTTTATTATTGATAAAAACCTTAATCCTAAAATCCTAAAGTCCTCGTTGTCCTTGGTTATAATATATACTTAATGCTGTGCTCGTTGTGCTTCGTTGCACTTCTGCTCACTATAGCAGCCAAGTCACTGTTACCAACTTCATTTTGATTTTGCTGCACTGTTGCTCCATATAACCTACTAAGTATTTTGCGTTGCCATGTTGCAAATCTGGAGTGCAGGAAAAATTTTTCCCGCACTAGAGCGGAAAAGTGATTCTTTGCGTTCTGTAATCAGTGCAGCAATGGCCACTTTTCAACGTAACTGTAGGAAAAAATATTTATAAATCACCACCCAACGGCTGAGGATGTGAGTCCAATGTTGATTAAATTTAATTTTTCAATTAATTTATATTATAAATTGAATGTAATCTGGTCATTTTATTTTGTTTCAGGAAAAATAATTTATTCTGGAGGATTTTTCTACTGGGGAAATACTTGACCGGAGCTGGTTTCTCGGCAACTATTGTCCAGAGGTGGAGCTCTCCCATTGTTAGGCACATTTATTCATTGTTTTCTTGCATTTTTCAATGCAGGAAATGCATGAATTTAGTTCGTTAATAATGTAGATTGTAGCTCCACATCTGGCCAGTAGTTGCTGAAGCATTCTTCCAGGAAAGTTACCTCTGCGTTTTGAATAGGGTCGAAGGTAAGAACTGTTTTCTAAGCTATGTTTGAAACGATTTGCTATAAGTGATCAACTGAAATTGAAATTGAAATTTATTCATAACACTGACAATTTACAAACAAAAATAAATGAACTTAATAAATCAGTACAATAATTGAAAAAAAATACATAATAAAATATTATCTTCTAATTCTATTTATAAATGAAAATAATTAAAAACTAACAAAAACATTATGTAACCGCAGAGTTATGATTAAGGTACTTCATAAGCTATTAGCTGAGTTGAAGCTATCTACTCTGAAAATTAAACTATTTAACCATTGCAAGAGACAGAAGCCTCGGAAAAAAATTAACAGAAAATCTTGTTTATTCAAAGAAAACGAATTGAAAGGAGTGAACATTACAGAAGTTATTTATAGAAATCAAAAAGTATAATACAATTCTAGGAAAATAAATTGAGAAGAATTTGAGGTTATATACATTTATAAATTAATATATGAACTAAAGAAATAATATATTAATGAAAAAAAAACTCTGGTTAATGTTTCAATATCGGGCACTGAGCTTCACTCGCTATTTTTATTTATTGATAAACAGAACACAATTCTCTAAAATGATCGTGTTATATTTCACAGCTGGCTATACGTCAGCTTATGAATTTCGGGGATGCGATATGTAGATTTTCCTCAGAATCACTCGCTCACTGTTTACTATCCACAGACGACGAAAGTCTCAGCTGTTTCAGCCAAGGATGAATTATCATTTTAATGTCGTTCAGCGAGTTTTCTCAAAGATGAGACCTAGTGCAATCGAATTTTTATATCATAAACCTACTATGTTCCGAATTTCGTGAAAATCGTTAGAGCGTTCGAGAGATCCGTTGAACATAAATAACCAGTTATAAATATAAAAAATAACCAGATATAAAAATACAGAAACTGCTCGCTTAATATAATAGGATAATCAACCTTATCATTAATGAAAATATTAATCTGTGTACCCTTTTAAATTATTCTAGCACGACATGTTTCGGCTACTAATGCCATTTTTGACTTGACAATATTTTTTATTCAGGAGTATATTAGAAGTCCTAGCTCTAAATAAAAGTCAACGTTATCAATATAATTAGTACCTAAAGTACGAGATAAATTACTTTTAACATGAAGATGAGAAACCCATTTCTCCCTCCACAGTTTGTAGCGTAGACACAGACGTACATCCTGCGCTCAATTGGATGCGCCGTGTCATTTTGCTTCATGTTCTTGTGATGAACACATCTCCATAACATACACAAACCAATATACCTGCTGACCAGTTCACTTCTTGGAACATTGCCAGCAATAGATGGAGGGGAGTGTTGCCGCGTCGCGTTACAAAGCTCTCTCACTCAGACACAAAAGAAGGAGAATGCTGCTAGGTAGTGGGAGTGATTAGTGGAGGATAGAGCATCGGACCTCTCCGTCTTCAAGAAAGAACCGTGTTAAAAGTAATTTATCTCGCACTTTAGTCTTATAGAACAACAATACAACATACAATAACATAGTTACAACACTTTGTTACAACACTAGTTACAACACATAGTTACATAGTTAAATCACTTAATACAACAACATCAACATACATAGCAACATACAACATCCATTATTGTGATGTAGATTTTGAAATATTTTTGGATCTTTCTAAAAAATATTTTGAGATTGTTTGGTCATATCAGTTGAGCTTTCCATTCAGCTTTTATTTGTATTTTATATTTTAAATAGTGTTATACTATTCTAAGATGGCTATATGGCTATATATGGCTATTCTATAATGACAGAACAACAGTGTATCAATACAATAATGATTGCCAAGTTTAATAATTGATCAATTGATGATCTGTTGGTCTGTATAATCAGTAAAAGTTCCTTGCTATTTATTTCAATCAGACATTGATTTTCTTGTTATCAATTTCTATTTTTGTTCAAATTTTTGCTTTTAATCTTTTTCATGTAATGTAAGATTGTTTATACTCGATGCTGCACAAACAAAAGTGTTTTACTGTGTAATATACTTCTATAGTTAGTTTATCTCTTTTCTGTATAGGGCTAATTTTATAGAAATAGAAAGAAAAAAAAAATCTTAGTGAAAATTGCATAATGTCCGAAACATGTTGTGATTGAATATTTCAAAAAAGGAACTAAGATTTTTATTTTTCTTCCTATTTCTATAGTGAGGTCCACGTTATAATGGTAGTGTTTGATTAGCAATGGTGTTGCTATCCTTGTCTTTCATTCAACAAAGCGAATAGCACTATCTCTTTCTTGCTTTGTTCTTTTGCCAGATCGTCTTTTAACAATGTAGAATTAAATAATTAACAAAATATTTCATCTTAATTATGTAAATTCATTATGCAATTATTAAAAAATATAATTTATTGCTTATTAAAATATAATTGAGAATTAACAGTTAATATTACATCAATAAACCTGTATCTGCTACCGTCTATAGAAGGCATTGACAAGACAGTGGTTCGGCAACGTTTTTCTCCACTGCCATTATAACGTGGACCTCACTATACTCAACTTTCACATTTTTAGGTTGTTTGAATTGAAAAAATGGCATCTCGTTGAAAATTAATTCTAAATTTAATTCTTCAGCAGTTTCTCTCAAATTTGTTCTACAAATCCGTTGAATATAGCTATACTGTCATTTATTGTGAACTAGTAGGTAACCCGTGCTTCGCAAGGGTCTATTTTAAAACTGCAAAATGAAAACTTGACGTAATAAAAAATTCGAAATTTGAAAATAGGCCTATAACCATCCTCGGTTAATGAAGAATCTTTTTGCAAAATTTCAAATCAATCAGTCCAGTAGTTCAGACGTGATGATGTGTCAAACATAATTTTCCTACATCACGTACGTGTATGAGCCAGCTCTTTCCATTATTAAGTAAAGATGATGGATAGATGGATGATTTATCAGTATCTTTGAATGAGAATAACTTTTGAACGGTTTGAGAAATCGGTGCGGTTTTGATGCGACAGAAAATCAGTTATTTTTATTCGAATAGGATCCCCAATCATACCTATCATCTAGTGTACTTTTAAAAGAAATATTCAGCTGCTTCTATACAACAACGGGAAGCATGACAAATTGAAAACTTGACGTAATGAAATCTTGAAGAACTGAAAATAGGCATAAATAACCATCCTCGGTTAATTAAGAATCTATATGCAACATTTCAAATTAATCAGTTGAGTATATTTCAGACGTGATGATGCGTCAAACATAATTCCCTATTCCTTACGTGTATAAGCCAGTTCTTTCCTTTATTATAGTATAGAAAACTGAAGAATACATAATACTTGAAAACCTCACAGGATCATATTGAGTTTTCCAATACATCAATAAATTTTAGTTCGATTAGGATCATCCTCAATTTGAATCAGGCAACCTTTTGTTTTCCCAATTCCAAACAAATTACCTAAAATACACGTTTCACTGCGAATTCGTGTCTGATAGTACATTATAACTGAAGAATATAAATTATTACTTATTTTATTGTGATCTATTCATGTTTTTCTTATGGAATTCAATCATAGGCCTACAGCATGAAGACTACGTCCATTTCATTTGTACTGGTGGCAAAATTTTACATTAAAAATAATTATTTCATAAAATCCAAGTTCAATTGTAATGAAAACAAATTCCTTCAAAAATAATACGTTTCGAGGGAAAAAATTAAGAACAAAAAATTGGGAAGCATCGGGATTCAAACCGAGGAAGCTAGCGTTTTACCGTTGAGCTACACGGCTGTTCGAAAATAATAGTCTTGTAACAGCATTATAACCTCCTCATAAAAAACCACACTTAGGGCTCAACAACGTAGCCTATGGAATTTCATGTACGGTAGCATAGATGAATTTGAACATTAATTCTGGAAAATCTAGAAGGAAAATTGATATTTGGACTTCCAGGTGCACGAGATTGATATTTTTAAAATATATGTGCAAAATTTGGAGATCTAAATCATTCCCGTTTTTCCGGTATGCAATCCACAAGTTGACATGTTTTGATGCGAACAAACGAACGCACACAACCCTACTCTCTCTTATTATATAGATTAGTTGATAAGCCAGAATATATTGTAACTTACACGAATAAACTCTAATCTAATATCTTAATTTTACAGATTCGACCATTAGATTTCACTGGGAATCTATATGCGTATACATTCTTCAATAATGAGCTCCCTATTTTCAATTAGTTTTTATGTGTTATGAGTAACTCTTCAAATTACCTTACACATGTCCGAACTGCGAATAAACCCTTATTGGGTTTTAGTTCATGGAAAATTAATTGAGAACTGGGAACGAATTTTTTAAGACGATTGTATTCGTATATGGATTGATTCGTGGGATGTCAGGAGGTGTCAGAAGGCTGGAGATACGTCTTCTTCTCACAAGGGTCTCTGGGAACAAGGGCTGTTAGGTAGGACTTAGGACTCCACTCATCGAGCCGCGGACTAAATTATCTGTACCGCTGAATCTTCAAATTTTCAAGGTTAGATATTTTCTACATATCATTTACAATTCATTCATTTACAATGCAAATGACACTAATGCAATAACATTATAGAAGATATTATAGTTATCACATTCAGAAATAATACATCTGAAACAATATTGAATGTTGTAAAGTAATGATTGTGTTCATGGGAGGTTGCGGTACATGTACGATTTCGACCAAGGACACGAAAATGCGTTCGGTGGGAGCTTTTGACAGTTCAGGTACCGGTCGCCATCTTGGAACAGAGTAGAGTGGTGCATGCTCACCTGCACCGCGTACATGCTCACTTGCACCGCTCGAAAAGTATGTTCCACAAAACCGGTACCGGGATCAACGCTTCTTATTGGTCGAGAGTTGAAGCGTTGGTTGTCTGCTGTTTTGTTAGGTTATGTCTTCACATCCAGAATCTATAGACTAAAAAAGGATGAGGCATATAAAGTATTTTATTCCATTGATGGAATTAATTACAGGATAGTCGAAAAGCAAGAAATTCATTCATTATTAATTGGCTGGAAAGTTTATTATCTTTTAGCTTTATCGACTATTCTACTAAACTAAGATGTGTTTATGTTATCTATTAGTCGGAATACTATATTTAATTGATTCATTCCTAGGCTAGGATCTATCCAGATAAATGTCTGGATAGTAGACATAAATCAAGAAACTTCAATTATTAACATTTTGCTAATATTCCATTAAACGTTTTATTCATTAACACTAATTGCATAGAAAAAGTAGTCAAATTTTCATTGATGACAGCACGAGCCATCATTAATTATTTAAAAAAACTTTATAAGGAAAAACATGATTAGCCTAGTTCTTCTATAAGAACTAATCAATACTCCAGCTTTGTTGTGATAAGATAACATAGGTCTAAAATAGTAGTATTCAATATTCACCTGATGTGGCCATCATTACATTTTTGATAAGGTCTGTTGCAACCTACATAAAAGATAATATTGGCTTGGACAAGCTTGTATAATAAATTTAAAAAAATATATTTTTTCAAATTATAAATTAATAATAATTATTGATTCAATAATAAATAATAGCTGAAATGTTCATATTGAAAACACCTTCATTATTTTGTCAACACCAATCTGTAAACGTAACAAAAGTACAAACAAAAACAAAAGTACGCGCCAAAAACGGTGAACCAGAATTCGATTTTCGTTCGGTGGGAGCAAGTAGTGGTGCACCAGTCACGTGGTTTCTGGTTACTGCTCACTTCGCCGAAGCCGTACATGCACCGCAACCTCCCATGAACACAATCATTGATAGCAATCTAAGAATCGGCTTATACACGTACGAATGACGTATCATCATGTCTGAACTACTGGATTGATTAACTTGAAATTTTGCTTATTGATTATTAATTTACCAACGATGGTTATAGGCGTATTTCAAGTTTTTGAAGATTTCAGTAGATCAAGTTTCTAATTAGACCCTTGTGAAGCACGGGTTACCTGCTAGTTTAGAAATAAATTTCTATTTCTACAGAAGGAAATAGATGAGAAATTTAATTTCTTCAAATTCTAATGAGTATAAAATAATTATGAAATTAAATTCGAAACTAAATGCTGTCAGCTATCCCGCTGTATTATATAATATAATACATTATATTATATTTCCTTCTAGCTGTTCACCCAGTTGTCAAAATTTGCAAAAGAGGAAGATTTTTGAGTGGTTGACCTGAATTTCGTTTAATAATTGATTTCTCTGTGGATCAGAAACTCAGATTGATTGATTTTAAGAAACTATGATACTTGTTAATCGATTAGTTGATTTTAAGAAACTATGATACTTGTTAATCGATTAGTTGATTTTAAGAAACTATGATACTTGTTAATCGATTAGTTTGTTAATTCAGATGATCAAATCATTCAGTCGTTTGCACATTGCCTGTTTAAACTAAATAAAACCCATATCAAGTCTCGATTCATTTAGAGTCATTCATTTCGAGTTTCTAATGTGGTTATTACTTTCCTTGCCCTATTACCATAGGTAAGGAAAGTATTGCTTTCCGAAAAAAATAAGGTACCCCAATTTCTAAATTTCTATACGTTTCAAGGTCCCCTGAGTCCAAAAAAATGGTTTTTGGGTATTGGTCTGTATGTGTGTGCGTGTGTGTGTGTGTGTGTGTGTGTGTGTGTGTGTGTATGAGTGTATGTGCGTCTGTGTACACGATATCTCATTTCCCAATTAATGGAATGACTTGAAATTTCTAACGTAAGGTCCTTACAATATAAGGATCAGACACGAACAATTTCGATCAAATGCGATTCAAGATGGCGGCTAAAATGTTGTCAAAAACAGGGTTTTTCGCGATTTTCTCGAAAACGGCTCCAACGATTTTGATTAAAGTTATTCCTGAAATAGTCATCGATAAACTCTATCAACTGCCACGAGTCCCATATCTGTAAAAATTTCAGGAGCTCCGCCCAATCTTTGTAAAGTTTGATTTTAGATTCTCAATTATCAGGCTTCAGATACAATACAAACAAAAAAATTCGAGTGCAATAGATTGAGCATGACAATCTCTACAATTAATGTTCAGTAACATTTTCACCTAAAATTGAAAATAAGCTCGAAATTTGAGAAAATGTGATTATCCAATTGCAAACTGTTGGCAACTGTTGATTCTATTAAATGATTCACTATGAAGAGATAGCAGACCTCGTGTGTCTCCATCGTTATTGTCCTGTAACCAGCTGGCTCAAATATTTGAATAGTAGACTTGAGATGCGCGGGAACACTAGCGTCAGGTGATCAATTTTCATAACGGCAAGGAAAGTTGTGTGAGTGCTCCACACCAGATTTTTTTGAGTTTAATCCACCAGCTGATTTAGTTTAGTTTAAACGCTCATAATGCGAACGAACCTTAATGAAATCGTCAATTTGATTTTTTGCTCAATACAAATATGATATATACTCATATTAATGTTCAATTACGTCAGTATTCTTATCTATTATCTGTATTACAGAGCTATAATAATTCCATTTTCCTTTACTGCAACTTCTAAACACAAGTTATACACATGTTAAACGTCCTTAAAAGAGTATGTAATAAAATTAATTTGAACTCTGTTACAGGTTTGACATCAGATTTACTCCGATTTTTGTTGATGACAAGATCTAGGGGTGATTTTGGGAACTATCGACTATTTAGAGGTGCCACTTTTTGACTGGGAATTGGGGATCCAAGCTGGGGAGCTGCCACTATTTGGATTTTTAGATCTATAGCACAATTATGCAGTCGTGGCCATGCACATGGATTTTAGGTGTGTGAGTTTGTGTTATCTTTGGTGGTGGACTAAATTCATGCTCTCAATTTGTATTATCATGAATTATTAAATAAAAAAATAGAAACATTTTCTATAATATTTATTACTCTCAACTGAGTGATTTAATAAAAAATTTGGAACATTTTCAATAATATTCATTGACTTCTATTGACAGTTCAGTTTGATAGTATGTTTGTCTTTATATATGCTTAGTATGTTTGAAATACATACAATCATGCTAACTCGTTGGTTTAATCTTAATTTGAGTAAACCTATTGATTAAAAACAATATTCTAACTATTTGCGTTTTTTTTTAAACCTTGATATTTACCCTACATAAAACGATAAAACCTTTCTGGATGGTATCCCAAGTAGACTATTAATTACTTAATGTTATAGAATTGAAAGATTTTTTATTTTATTAAATTATTTTATAGTTAAGATAATTTTTTTCTTGCATTAATTTTGATATTATTAGTTTTATATATTTTTATTCAAAATAGATGAATTACACTACTTTTTTGTAATTTTGTTATTTTCATTGTTTTTTCAGTTGACTGTTTTCAAACATCCGGCTTATAAGGGAACTCATATAGATTTCCATCCTACATCGCCAGAGGTTTTAATATCACCTAAACTGGGAAATCCTGCCGGGGTTTTTTTTGTTTTATTAAGGTCTCGTCTGCATAATTTCTAAATATTTCAATCGTATTGTTTTATTAATAATTTAATCTTAACTAAATTTTCCATAAAGTTGAAAAACATCAAACTTTTGTAAACACAATATTAAATTTTGGAATTCCATCTGTCAAAACGTAAAGTATCAACCCATTAATTTTATACTCTATAAAAATAATTTAGAATGATACTTTATAAGGATAATTTAAAATTCAATCTATAAATTAATATAAAGGTAATTTGATCAATTTGAAAAGTTACTAAGTTACTATTCAACTATTGTAAAAAGTCTAAGAAATAGTAATCTACTCATTGAAACTACCCTACCAAAAACGGAATAATTCATAAAATCTATATTTTTAAAATAATTATTGTCGATTCAGGAATGAATTTTTAATCATACTATTCCTTGAGTAGGCTCTCAAAATTCTATTGGGTTATTGAGAAGACCATAAATAAGAAACTATAATAACTTAATTAATAACATTTGAAATTCTTGTTAATCATCTCAACATCTCAACTCTGAAGATGATCAGATAGATAATTTCCCCTTTGTAAAATTACAATGAAAATTTATTTTCTTCACCTTCTAAATTGAACTTCATTTCACCTTTTTATGATAGCTTATTCCTTGAAATAATGCTCTAAACAATGCTATTTTGCTTATGATCATACAAAAGTTAGAACGCCTCAATTAAATTATAACATTGAATTCTATAGTAATTGGATTTTATTGATTTGTAGTAAACTATAATGATTTACTCATAGAAAGAATTAATAGGCTGAAGAATTTCTCGTAAATAGAGAGATTTTAAAAATATCAAGTTTTTATGTGAGAAATAATTTTTCACAAAGGATTGAACTTTTGTTCCAAATAACAAATATTTGTATATCAAATAACAAATATTCAAATCTACTTCTTTTAATATTTGTTGACTTGTTATTCAACTCATGTTGAGTTATCGACTAGCCTATTCTACAAAAATGTGCAAATTTTCTATTTTTTTATTGTCTATCTTGAAAATATTACTTCCAACTTTGATAACTTTAGTTCAATGATAAATTTTAACTTTGCTTTTTTATTCAAATAACAATTATCTCCCTTGCCAACTCCCTTAATCAAAACTAATTTTTATATTTTAAAATGTACTGCTATTAATACCACAGAAAGACATTTTCTACAATCCTAAAGTTTAATATTATTTGAGGTATTAATTTCTATTTATCAATATTATTTCTATAAGATTTTCTTGTACTAATCCATCTGGATGAAAATACTCTACTATTTTCAACTCATTGTTCAATATAGACAATGATTGTAGATATTTTCTACAATCCTAAAGTTTAATATTATTTGAGGTATTAATTTCTATTTATCAATATTATTCTATAAGATTTTCTTGTACTAATCCATCTGGATAAAAATACTCTACTATTTTCAACTCATTGTTCAATATAGACTTATAATAAATATTTTAAACTAGAACAATAGAAAAATTCCACATAATCTGAGATCTGATTCTTAAAAGATTGATTTGAAAAAATGTAGAATGAAAATTCTAAATAAGATATAAAAAAATTAAAACTTACATACTTGGAATGAATGAAATAAAAGTAATTTCAATGATTAATCATGGATAAAAATATGTACAAAGATATTAATAATATTAAAAATACAAGGATTAGTTTCACTTTGTCAGTAACTGAGAGAGTGAGACAGTAAACTTTTTAAAATAAATCAATCACGTGGTCTGATTTTGGTATCCACACACCATTTGTCAGTAACTAAGTGAGTGAGACAATAAACTTTATGAAATAATCAATCATATGGTTTCATTTAGGTATCTGCACACCCTTTGTAAGTAACTGGACAAGTAAGAGGATAAACTTTGTAAAATAAATCAATCATATGGTCTGATTTAGGTATCTGCACACCCTTTGTGAGTAACTGGACAAGTAAGAGGATAAACTTTATGAAATAAATCAATCATATGGTCTGATTTAGGTATCTGCACACCCTTTGTAAGTAACTGGACAAGTAAGAGGATAAACTTTATGAAATAAATTAATCATATGATGTGATGTAGGTACCTGTACACCCTTTGTTAGTAACTGGACAAGTAAGAGGATAAACTTTATGAAATAAATCAATCATATGGTCTGATTTAGGTATCTGCACACCCTTTTGTCAGTAACTATGTGAGTGATACAATAAAGGTTTGTAAAATAAATCAATCATGTGGTCTTGTTTTGGTATCTGCACACCCTTTGTCAGTAACTGAGTGAGTGAGATAGTTAACGTTTTCAAAATAATCAAAACTGTACAACGTTTTAAGTAAGATATGATATCATTGATTTGATAAAAAATGTAATGAAATATATAAACTGTATAATACAAGAAGTATCATTTAGGTTTCATTTTCATGAATAAAATTATCAAATATTCAGGTATTCTATTGCTTCCCACGTATCTAGAGATACTGAAGTAAATCAACCCAATTGCTGATTACTGATTAATTGTCAAGGAGCTCTGTTTCTTTGAACTAACAATCGCTTTAATATTTTTTTCTATCAAAAAATGATAAATGATCGTACTTTTATATTGTTCAACTTCTCCAATCCACAAAATTTCCTTTCACCTTTCATTATATCAACTGCCTTACTGGATTTAAAAAAATATATCTTAAATTCATTCTTTCTATATTAAAATGCTTTTAACTTCAATAGTTTGGTATCCTGATTATGTACGTACTTTGATATGCATGATGAAGTTTATAATCACTGCTCAATTTTCATTTTTCACTTGTGAGAAAACAAGAAAGAACTTATTTTTAAATTTGATTGGACTGAGCTTCCCACAATTGTTCTTACTTATTCTATAATTTGTCAAGGTTGATAAAAACCTATAATCATTGATATAGACCAGCATGATATGTAACAAGCTATCGTTATTGCAGATACGATTATATTACAATTTAGTAACATTTCACCTCATATTATGTACCAAGATAAAGACAATGTAAAGTTATTGCAATGATTATATTATCAACCTCTATATATATCTTATTACTTCAAGTACATATTTCTGTGTTTTTTAAATTCTTCATAATGTTTGATTTATCAATAAATCACAAACTGTCTGCAAAAAAAATGTGAAAATTTTTTTAAATGCTCAAGTGAAACTCGTTATTTGGAAAATGTTGGCATTTCCTTGAAATAAAATTCATGAGAGCTAGCTCTTACTAGAACCTTCAAATTACAGTTACTGTTACTTAAAATGTATCAAATAAATAATAAATTTATTATGATAATAACTGAGTTATTTACTCCTTAATGGGATTTATTTATATTAGGATTGCCTATAGTTCTATTTCATTATGAGGTTCTATGCATTTAATTAAAATCATTTTTATTGATCCAAGAAGTCAAGTCATAATTATTCCATGTTTACCAAAGAATTTCGATTAATTCTAATGAAGATTATTGTATTGGAAATATCGATAATAGAGCCGAAAACCAATTCTCTTATAGCTCAACAAGTAACGTTAGTTTTATAAATTCATTTATCGAGTAAATTCTGTTTTAAATTCGACTTTTTATTAATTCTAATCATTTTATTCAAATAATTTTATTCTTACTCATTTTGAGAATTCAGCTCCATTTTCTAATTGAGTATTTATTTTTACCTTTTCTCTAATTGGTAAAACCAAGCTCAAAATTATATATTTAGAAAAATAAAAATAGAAACTCATATTAAACGTAATCGTAGTCTAGTGTTCAAAATCAAATCAAATTTAGTTCTGGATAAATCTTGAAATATATTCCAGTGAACCTTATTCATTATGAATTCTTTGCTTAATTTTCATATTCTGATGTATAATCAGAAGTAGTTTTTTCTGTTGAAATTTTGAATTATATAATATTTATTTTCATGTTGAATTATACTAGATTACAGTAACTGAATTTTACAAACTCAGAAATCAATTTTCAACCAAATAACTGTCATCCAAGTATGAATAATTATTCTCTCGACTTAACATTACTTTATTTCCAAGTACAACTAGAATAAACGTTGGTGATTGTAATTATCAATCATAGAGCCGAAAACCAATTCTCTTATAGCTCAACAAGTAACGTTAGTTTTATAAATTCATTTATTCAGTAAATTCTGTTTTAAATTCGACTTTTTATTAATTCTAATCATTTTATTCAAATAATTTTATTCTTACTCATTTTGAGAATTCAGCTCCATTTTCTAATTGAGTATTTATTTTTACCTTTTTTCTAATTGTAGGCAAATCAATTTTTACAATGCATTACTAAAATGAAGCTAAATTATGGAATTGAGTTTCAATCTTTTTAAAAACAGCCTAATATATACTGTATTTAAATAAATTAAAATTTAGTGATATTAGAAATTATAATTCTACTTTCATGTTATTACTTGGTTTTTACTTTTTCATGTTTTAAATGATGAAATTGAGTTTCAATTTCTTCAAAAACAGCCTAATATATTACTGTATTTGAATAAAATAAAAATTTAGTGATACGGTATTAAAAATGATAATTCTTTTTCATGTTTTTCACTTTTATTTTTTTCATGTTTTAAATTATGGAATTGAGTTTCAATCTCTTCAAAAACACCCTAATATATTACTGTATTTGAATAAAATTAAATTGAGTGACATTAGAAATTGTATTTTTTTTCATGTTTTCACTTTTCTATATCCATGGAAATAAACGCCTGATCTTGAAGTAGAATGTGTTTTTATTACCTACCTATATTTTCTCTCAATAAATCGACTCTGCGTTGTAATCTGTAGTATCCATACTACTTGTAAATTCTGTGCCGGTTGCACAATAGCCGGTTAAATTTTAACCGTGATTAATTCCACGAGAACCAATCAGAGAAGCCGTCTTTTCAAAACCGCCTTCTCTAATTGGTTCTCGTGAAATTAATCATGGTTAAAATTTATCCGGCTATTACTCAACCGGGTCTTTGACTTTTATTGTATACAAGTTGACATGTTTTGATGCGAACAAACGAACAAACACAACCCTACTCTCTCTTATTATATAGATAAGAGCACTTTTTTCTCGAGATAGAATCTCGTTCTCTGTTTACTTGATAAAAGTAATAGTTATGATGAAAAGTTCTGCTGTAGAAAACTCAGAAATAATTGTTTCTTTTTTTGAGTACAGGTCACAGCTCATGAAAATACATAATTAGTTGATCGTCAACGGTAATTTCATAGTAAGATTAAATTTTTATTCACTGTCAAGTATTTTTAATTGAATGAAGTTAGTTATTATTCGCGCTTTTTAATGGAGTGGAACATTCTGATACAGGATTTAGTTGACTGAATTCGTATCACAAAATGTTCATAAGAAAAAGAATGCAGAAATAAATCTAAGGGGCGTAAATGAATATTATGTGACTAAATATTTTCTAGTGATTCTGTATTTTGGCGAAATAAATTTTCTTTCTATATATTATTGTTTCAACGGCGATAAGAACACACAATAAGCGCAACTTCTCACCATAAACCTGCAACTCAATTAATCCGTTTGAATAGAATAAAAATTATACAGACGCAACCGGTCTTGATTGAAGGTCTTTAAGCGGCAAAACATCATATCCAAGTCGGAAGCGATACACATGAACCAATTATATCGGCGCAAGTTTGGTTTTTGTAGTCGAAACTTGGTTTTTTATAATATCGGCACAGGTTGTTGATAATCTACAAAGTAGTCTTTTTGTAGCCGAAAAGTGGTTTTATGTTGGATGCGCGTAATTCCGCGAATAGTGGCAGTATAGCGAACAGGTAGGCCTAGGTCGAGGTCAAATTGTGTTGCCATTCAGACAACAGACGACACTACGGTGCATGGTGTACCGTAGGCCTACTTTGCAGCTTTGTCCAGTTGCGCGTCTTCAGTCACAATGGACGTCACGACGCTAGTCTGGCCGATTGCCGTACTCTACATTTTCGTAGATGTCAACTACTTCCTGAGAACGGTCTTCACTCTGCTCGTAGGAATAGTGTTCAACAAGAGAGTGCGCATTAATGAGACTACCAAGATTTATGGTGAGCTGAAAACTTACATTTTTAATAACATTCTTCTTTGATTATCTTTTTGTCTTCTAAAGCAAAACAAATAATGTTAAAATAAGTTGTTTTCGAAGTGGATTTTCATTAGTATTTTGTACTTTTCAGCTGGTTATTACAATGTTTTGAAATAATGTGAATATGTAGGCTATTAAGTTTTGCGAAATAAATTAATTTTTGAATTATCGAGCGTGGATCGTTGTGTTTTCCATATAAAATTGTTTAGAGCCCCTTCATAGGTAGTATTTATTTTTTGAGTTTGTTGTTTCTAAACATATTTCTAAACATATTGTTTCTACACATGATTATTCAGCGCCCTTTCTTTGTATTTTGTTGTGTGAGTTTGTTGTGTTTTCAAACATAATTAACTTATTCAGCGTCCATTTTTATGCATTTTTTCGTAGCCTATTTATGATGATTTATGATGAATAATTCTATAGTCTGATTTTTACTCTAATATTGGCGTATGAAGGAGGCTCCTTTTTCCTTTTATATTATCCTTGAAATGGAAAAATTCCAAAAACCTTGTATATACGTCGATGCGCAATTAAAAAAGGAACATACCTGTCAAATTTCATGAAAATCTATTACCGCGTTTCGCCGTAAATGCGCAACATATAAACATTTAAACATTCAAACATTTAAACATTTAAACAATTAAACATTTAAACATTTAAACATTTAAACATTTAAACATTTAACATTTAAACATTTAAACATTTAAACTTTAAACATTTAAACATTTAAACATTTAAACATTTAACATTAAACATTTAAACATTTAAACATTAAACATTTAAACATTTAAACATTTAAACATTAAACATTTAAACATTTAAACATTTAAACATTTAAACATTTAAACATTTAAACATTTAAACATTTAACATTTAAACATTTAAACATTTAAACATTTAAACATTTAAACATTTAAACATTTAAACATTTAAACATTTAAACATTTAAACATTAAACATTAAACATTTAAACATTTAAACATTTAAACATTTAAACATTTAAACATTTAAACATTTAAACATTTAAACATTTAAACATTTAAACATTTAAACATTAAACATTTAAACATTTAAACATTTAAACATTTAAACATTTAAACATTTAAACATTTAAACATTTAAACATTTAAACATTTAAACATTTAAACATTTAAACATTTAAACATTTAAACATTTAAACATTTAAACATTTAAACATTTAAACATTTAAACATTTAAACATTAAACATTAACATTTAAACATTTAAACATTTAAACATTTAAACATTTAAACATCTAAACATTAAGAGAAATGCCAAACCATCGACTTGAATCTAGACCTCACTTCGCTCGGTCAACTACAATCCACAAAAATAGACTGAAAGTGAAACATAAATGAATTCTTGCTATGTGAACCGGTATTATTATTGTTGGTTAATGTTCTCTATTTAAGGTATTCGTTTTTATTGTGTGGCCTGGGTAATGTCCCTGAACAATTTTCAAGATTAATTACAACGTTGACGCAATTCTTAATAAGTGGCTATTTGTGAACTGAAGCACACTGTTATCAAAGAAAGAAAAACGCTCAGAGCGTATAGATTCGACGAAGGAAACGGGATGTTGTCGCCAACATAGGAATCCAGCTTTGATTTCCTCTTCAGACTATTTTGCCGGTTTTTTATGTGTGTGAGGATGCCAATAGAAAAAAGAATACATAATGGTCTCAATTTTCGGCAGCCCAACAATTATCAGCTTATTATCTACGATTAAAGCACACGTGTCTGTCTACAGTAGGCTATATATACACAGTGCTTACTGTGTTATAGTGTGTTTCAGGCATGCGAGCTAGCTTATAAGACAATAAATTGACGTGAGCAAATACCAATTGGTACCGTACACTATAGGACAATTTTTATGTTTCTAGTAGAATCTTTGCTAATAATATGATTCATACTCACATCAATTTATGCTTCAGAAAATCTGGTGTGGCGCACTCACAACTTTCCTTGCCGTTATTAAAATTGATCACGTGACGCTAGTGTTCCCGCGCATATCAAGTCTACTATTCAAAGATTTGAGCCAGCTAGTGACAGGGCAATAACGCTGGAGACACACGAGGTCTGCTATCTCTTCATAGTGAATCATTTAACAGAATCAACAGATGCCAACAGTTTGCAATTGGATTATCACATTTTCTCAAATTTCAAGCTTATTTTCAATTTTAGGTGAAAATGTTACTGGACATTAATTGAAGAGATGCTCAATCTTTTCCACTTGAAATTTTCCGTTTAAATTATATCTGAGACCTGATAATTGGAAATCTAAACTCAAAAACTTTTCATAGATGGTGCGGAGCTCCTGAAATTTTTACAGATATGAGACTTGTTGCAGTTGATATAGCTTATCAATGACTATTTTAGGTATGAATTTAATCAAAATCGTTGAAGCCATTTTCGAGAAAATCGCGAAAAAGCCTTTTTTGACATCATTTTCGATATTTTAGCCGCCATCTTGAATTGCATTTGATCGAAGTTGTTCGTGACAGATCCTTATAGTGTAAGGATCTTAAGTTCCAAATTTCAAGTCATTCCGTTGATTAGGAGATGAGATATCGTGTACTTAGACGCACATACACTCATACACACACACACACACCACACACACACACACCACACACACACACACACACACACACACACACACACCACACCACACACACACACACACACACCACACACACACACACACACACACACACACCACACACACACACACACACAACACACACACACACACACACACACACACAGACCAATACCCAAGAACCAAAAAAACACTTTTTTGGACTCAGGGGACCTTGAAACGTATAGAAATTTAGAAATTGGGGTACCTTAATTTTTTTCGGAAAGCAATACTTTCCTTACCTATGGTAATAGGGCAAGAAAAGTAAAAAAGGGGTATTGGAAATATAACTGAAGGTTTTGAGGTGCTGGCTACATTTTGCTCATCGTAAGTTTATAAGAACCAAAATTTGGGAAACTATTCAAGCTACACACTTTACAATAATAATCTGTCTTGATTTGAAATTGAATAATCTATTATTTGGTTTATACAGTGGGTTGTTTGATCATTAGATTTATATACGTTACGGTTTATTATATAGCCTTCAAATCATAAAGGGCCCCATACACTAGGGAACTTGGATCGACGAACTTTGCGAACCAAATCGTGACTAATTTGGTCTTCAATCTGGATTAAAAACTTTGTTCGGTTCGTCCGCAAGGGCGATATATTCTATCTATAATATATTCAATATATTTTCTTCCCACAGCAGCTGCAAACTTTGACACACTCATCTCCAGACCCCGAAAGACACTGAAGTGACGAACGGTTGTTCGCTCTCCCCACTACAGTGTGTGGGCAAATCCTACACGAACTTGGTTCCCCGAACCAATAAGTTCGCCGATCCAAGTTCCCTAGTGTATGGGGCCCTTTAAATAGAAGAGGATATGCTCTGGTCTGCCATAATTGATGAATCTGCAATGTGCCATGTTTAGTGTACCGGTAGCTGTCAGTGAGGATAGAATATGTATTACATTCTATACTCACTGGTAGCTGTATGTGATGATGTTATAGATAGCTTACCTGATGATGCTATAAATCCTGAATAATTTATTATGTTAGTTATATTCTTTATTGTGTTGATGTTATTAATTGTGCGTCTTTGATTATTAATTTTTTCTAATGCTCTGTTTTGATAATTGTTGAAATTTATGGGCCTTCAAATACCCAATTCCATTTATTTTCGGTTAGCCATTGATAACACAATAACGGAAATTCAAATTTTGTATTCTCAATATTTGAACGATAAATTTGGTTATACATATTATGGTATTATCCTGAATTGATCACTCGTGGTGGAACCTTCAAATACCTCAAATAATTCAACTTATACGATTGTACACACAATTTTAGTAAGATATCCTTCATCTCCTCTTCAATATTTTTGATGACTACTATTTTTGGACAATTTCTATCCAAATTTGAGAAAGGAACAATATGCTCAAAGTCCAAAACTGTTCCTTTCCCAAATTTTGATAGTAATTGTCCAAAAATAGTAGTCATCAAAAAATATTGTAGAGGAGATGAAGGCTATCTTACTGAAAAATCAGGAAATTGAAGAAGTTTTGGGCAATAGCCTGTTTTTTCTTTTCCGACTATTGTATTGTTCGCTCTATCTAATAAATAAATATTAAATAAAATTGTGTGTACGATCATATAAGTTGAATTATTTGAAGGTTCCACCACGGTATCAATCAATTAATAAATGAATAAAAATAAAATTATAGGCCTAATCAATCCTCTTGTACCCATTATAATATCTTAAATTATCATTGTATAATAAACTTCCCTCAAACCTCAAAATTTTCAGATTTTCCTGCAATAATTGCGAAAATAAAATCAATTTTACTGAAGGGAGCTCCTTATTTGATCCAAGATTGCATTCAAATCATCAATGAGAAATAAGGGCCAGAGAAAATTAAGTATTTCTCAGCCGTTTTTAGAGTACCTACGCAGGGCAGGAAGCTCTCCAATTGGCTGATTTGGTTGCAGTCTTAAAAAACTACTAAAAACGCTTGAAGTCCTACCCGCTTAATGTGGTCTGGCCCTAATTTGAATTTGCTTGATTCATGTGGTTTATAGTCTGGAATTATTTCTTGTTTTCTATTGCAATAGCAATATAAGAATAGACTAAGAATAGAAACTCTATCGCAGCCATATCTGATGTCATCAGATACAATACAAGAGTCAAATATATATAAGCTACAACATAATACGGTACATGATACAATAAAATACAAATATATCAGTAAGTTACACCATAGAAAAACAATATAGCGTAAGTAGATAACCCATGGTATAGGGCGTTTATGTCGCAACTTCTACTGTTATCTCAAGCCGATAGTTCATGTAATTCTTTCCTGTGTGACACTGGTAGTCTCTTATATTTTCGCCGTTCATACACTCTCAGCCCAACAAAACAGTAAAATTCGACAATAATCAACAGTAATCGGCTTGAGATAAACAGTAAAAGTAGCGACATAAACGCCCTATACCATGGGATATCTACTTACGCTATATTGTTTCTCTATGGTTACACTTTCAGTAGGTACCCTATGATAATATTGTCAACTGTGCAACTAATTGAAAGAAGTAAATTTGATTTGATTCGGTTCTCTGCAAAATATCTATTGCTCATTCTATTATAACAATAAATTATCAACTTACGTATGAGTTTTCTTACCTGTATGTCTCTATCACATATATACCTTCTTGGTAGAGAGTTAGTGGGGAGGATATTTTTAATATTCTTTCAGAAGAATGGACATTGACATGTCCAAAGCTCCGCCAATTTATGTAGATGCATAACAATATAATTATCCATAGTTATTATATTACAAATTACTTTTTCATATCATATACTTTCAATAATAATTATTTTCTTAGTCTATATTATGTAAATTCATCTATAATTTTGCTGTATTGTAAGCTATTGTATATAAGTGTATAAGCCAGTTTATATTGTAATCTACATAAATAAAGTACTCAATCAATCAATCAATCACAAACATAAATTATGTACAATGATTGAAATGGTGGAAACTTGAATGATAACAGACATTTTGTGGTGACAGGTATATGCCTCCCATCGGATGTAGACATGATGGTGTGTCACATGAACAATGCACGCTACTTGCGCGAGCTGGACTTTGCGCGCTACCATTTCTACGAGCGCGCGGGTCTGTTCGCGCGTATGTTCGCTGCACGCACTGTCACGCTGCAAACTGCTTGCTGGATCAGGTATCGGCAGGCTATTGCTACGTTCGCCGTTTACACCATTCATACTAAGGTATGCAAACTTTAACCTTAATTTTAACGTGGACCTCGTCTGAAATAAAATATTAAAAGGTACCTACTTTGGTGAGGTTCACGTCATAATGTTAGTGGAGATAGATAGGGGAACATTGCCGATTATCTGCCTTAATAACCTCACTATACAGAATGTCTCAAGGCGTAACAGCTGAGGTGAAAACTGACCTCACGCAGTTTTCTCATCCACAAGTATCTGATGTCACCTGTTCTAGTTGATTCAGTTGAATCATAATTCACAGTTGAATCATAATTTACTCTTAAAAACTGTTATTTGTTTTCTCCAAGATCAAAAACTCACTTATGTTAATAAACTCAGTTTGAATTTGTATCCCATATATTTTTTTTTATTATTACTTCCATTAAAACTAGTCACTAGGACTAACCATTAATTTTGTTCTCTTATTTCTTATCCTAAAATATTAATTTTTATTGCTAAAGTCTTCCAGTGAAGCCTACAGTTCTAATCTATAATTCTTCTACTTTAAATTCTTTCATATGATAATACCCATGATGTATCCCATATGATAATTTATCCAGTTCCGTGATAGTCTTTCCATCTGATAATAATATTTCTCAACTATTTTCAAATTAATTTTTTTCAATCAAGAATATTATAATTTCTTCAGAATTATTCAGTTAATTTAATCACTTTTTATATTATTTTCAATCACCTATTAAATTTGTTTTTTTTTATGTGAGAATATTGATACTGATGGGCACGCATCATAAAAAATATTGAAACCCTACCTTATAGAAATAGACATGGCCAGACATCTGTGTAATGCATGCAATGAATAATCCACTCGTCAGCTGATTGATTATGAAAAATTCTATAGTCCATATGGTAATAATTCTATAGCATATTGGAAAGAGGAAGAAATTTCAAATGAGATTCATAAAATTTGTTCCTTTGTTTGACGTTTTTGAACTTTTTATGAGCATTTAAACTGTTTAAAATTTGGTTTTAAGAACTTACTTAAAGAATGTACTTCTTTCAACTTTGATCGTTAATGAAAAGTTCAAGAACGTCAAACAAAGGAACAAATTATATGAATCTTATTGAAAATTTCTTTCGCTTTCCAATCATATCCTTAGATTAAATAAAAAGACTAAGAAATTGTCAAATATCCTTAGCAATATTGTTCTCTAGTACAAAGTAGAAAACAGCTTTACTTCTTTTGTGCGTAGAAAACAGCTTTACTTCTTTTGTGCTCATAACACCAAAAAAATGAGAATCGGACAAAGCATAACAGAGATACAATGAAATGTGTGTTACGAGGCAGCAAAACATCAATTCGTTGTAAATAGCAAGGAAGCCTACCAGTCTGTATTAACATCAAATTATGATTTTCTTGTGTTTGGATAAAAAAATTATAATTCAATTTTGTTTTTAATATTTTTTTTTCTAATAGCTTACTGCTGTGGTGATGTACTCATATTTTGCTGCCTCGTAACACACATTCCATTGTATCTCTGTTATGCTTTGTCCGATTCTCTTTTTTTTTTGACTGATTTTAAATAAAATTTCCTAAAAAATTTGTTCTTAGTAAATTTCTCTATCTATCACCGTTTTTGTAGAGAGTTAGTGGGGAGGATTTTTAATATTCTTTCCGAAGAATGGAAATTGATATGTCCAAAGCTCCGCCAATTTATGTAGATGCATAACAATATAATTATTATCTATAGTTATTATATTACAAATTGTTTTTTCATATCATATACAGTTCAAAAATTATTTTCCTAGTCTATATTATGTAAATTCATCTATAATTTTGCTGTATTGTAAGCTATTGTATATAAGTGTATAAGCCAGTATATATTGTAATCTACATAAATAAAGTACTCAATCAATCAATTCTCCATGCAATTTTGGATTAAAAGTTTAAAATGGCCGCCATTTTGAATTTTCGAATTGGACAAAGTTGAATATTTTTTCTACAGTTCATCTCTATTATTTGAACCGATTTTTATAGCGATCGGTTGAAAAAATTTGAGGATAAAAATTGTATTGTAAAAAATACAAAATGGCGAATATCTCGTAAACGAAGTGTTTTAGGGGAAAAAATGTATTCTACAGTTTCTCCTTGTTTTGACCCATAGAACCTTTTCTCGAAGTTTGGCACTCTACTTTTGGGACACTCTGTATATTATTTATTTATTATGATGAATAATCATCAAAATATTATTATAATGATGTATATAATATTTATTTGATGAAAGATTTATTTATTTATTTATTTATTAGATAGAGCGAACAATACAATAGTCGGAAAAGAAAAAACAGGCTATTGCCCAAAACTTCTTCAATTTCCTGATTTTGTCACAAATCGTCCAAATATTATGTAGTTTACACTCATCAGTTTTTCAATCAATTATGCAAATTCAATTATCTATTTATTGATCCATATTCCCAGAGATTGAACATTTTTTAATATAATGTATTTTGGATTCTCTAAAGGTTGAATTCACACACTAATGTTTTATATTAATGTTGTTATACTAAAGTGTATATCTAAACACCCCTGCCAAGTTTGGAAAAAAATACTATATACTATTACTAAACTATACTACGAGTGCACTGCTTTTTCAGACATCTCAGAAATTTCCAATTTTAAAATCCCTTCCGTCAGTTGTAATTTTAAATAATAGGGTAAAATGACATACTTATTTTCAATGCACAAAATAATATCAACCATTTCATTATTCAAAATCTCTTCTCCAGAATCTTCTGAATTCCTCAGCGAATGTAACTTAACTGTGGGTTTGACTTTGAATAGCTTAGCTGAGCAGTCATCCACATCTATTGTACGTGATTTATCCATTGTATATACAAATGTTAAACAAACCGTCGAATCTCTAAACTCTTCACAATTGATGCTGTTCCCTGTCCGTGTAAAATAGTATCCTCTGTCTTTTTTTTCCTCCTCTCTTACTTGCTTCTCCTCAATTTTTCCTATTGTAAAATTTCGAGGCTCAGATACAGGACAAAATTTGTGAGGCAGTTCATCTTCAAGGTCCATTAGATTGTGTAAAAGAGAAATTCTTTCCTCTGCAGTTATCAGATCAGACTTGGACAGGCCTTCTTTGTATTGATCTTTATCCATTGTTAGAAACCGTACGTGCTTTTTGATGCAATTGAAATATTCCGCCTGCAAATCTATGTTTCGGCGAACAGCCTCTGCAATAGCCCATTTTTCCGTATATTTGAACACCTCCAGTTCAGACTCCAAGTTTAATGAGTCCATCTTTAGAATTGTTTCTAGTGTTTGAACATTGGCTGAAAGAAACTTTTCACTCTGCATTACTTCTCTAGTTTTGTTCTGAAAGACAGCCGCACAAATTTTTTCAATGTCTGGAATGTTATACTTGCAAGAAAATTCATAAACGTCTATCACTTCAGACACAGAGATATTGTCTTTGATGTATTGAACACATTTTGACATAAGATCGGGAATAACATATTTCCAAGAGGCCAGATATGATGAGCACGCTTGTAGACCTGACGAGAAATTCACACTATCTGTATAGATAAATTGTTTCATACCTTGAAAGACATCAGGCTCAACGTCTTTTACCTCGAAAGTTGAAGCATTGTGGAGTCCATCATACAGCACAGCTCGGAAAACAGGACTAGAGATGCCAAACAACAGTTTATGTCCTTTGATTTTGCACTTTTGTTCACCAACCAAGAATTCACAATCACTTAAATCGTCGTTATTGAGGCAAAGTTCGAACTTGCTCTTCAAGGATTCAGGAGTGGAACTCATGACTGCTCGATTAGAACTATTTTATTGTTTATACGGTACCGTATATAAAGTTATAAATCCACCTATATTCTCGATTCTAGACGATTTAAAACAAGTCGAAAACTCAAAATATTTGGAGAAGACTACTTATTATTGCATAAGAAAGTATTAGAGGATTCTATAGAGTAGAGTAAAGATAAGAGAGTATTAGAGGATTCTATAGAGTAGAGTAAAGATAAGAAAGTATTAGAGGATTCTATAGAGTTGAGTAAAGATAACGACCGTTCAATAATACTTGTATGTTGTCTCTTCTTATCTTGTCTCTGACTCATCTTCATTAACTAATTTACCAACGATCACTGTGATAATCGATAGGCTCATCATTCAGCTTCATTGATAGTCACCAATTTATCGATGAACGTAATCAAATACCGTTCGGTTCTTAGTAACAGATAAGATTACTGAATTACCTCAACGACCACCACTTTCTCATCGAATTATTCGGGGTCTCTTGGATCGAGCAATGAATAAGTTATACATTGATTAACGGTATAAATGTGATATAAATAGTTTTCACATTTATCGATGTTATATCATTTTCCTACAGTTACGTTGAAAAGTGGCCATTGCTGCACTGATTACAGAACGCAAAGAATCACTTTTCCGCTCTAGTGCGGGAAAAATTTTTCTGCACTCCAGATTTGCAACATGGCAACGCAAAATACTTAGTAGGTTATATGGAGCAACAGTGCAGCAAAATCAAAATGAAGTTGGTAAGAGTGACTGGGCTGCTATAGTGAGCAGAGCTGCAACGAAGCACAACGCACAAATTATTAGTATTAGATATTATAACCAAGGACAACATTTTTATTCAATTTGACAATAAATTAAGGTTTTTATCAATAATAAAATTACACAGAATTACATTTGATGCATTTCAGACAATTTTACCCATAATTACCCACTTTTCATATTCAATGGAAACTGTAGGAAAAACTTAATGTGAAATACGTGCGCAAAGTTCCTCTGCTGCACTCAAGAAACCATTCCGCCCTCGCCTACGGCTCGGGCGTAAACGTTTCTTTCGGTGCAGCAAACTGTCACTTTGCGCACTAGTTGCACAAATAACTATATTGTAATTAATCTACAGATGGAAATTACTGAGATATTGCAATTATTCAAAAGCTAATGAATTAATTATCATTATTAAACGAAAATCCAAATTAAATGCTGTAATTCACCCCGAAGACTCCTGCTACTGCAAATATTGACAACAGGATAAACAGCTTGATGGAAATTCGATGAGAACTACTATCCAAAAATTAGTTCCCGGGCTGGCAACTAATTTTTGGATTGTAGTTCTCATCGAATTTCCATCAAGCTGTTTACCCTGTTGTCAATATTTGCAGTAGCAGAAGTCTTCGGGGTGAATTACAGCATTTAATTTGGATTTTCGTTTAATAATGATAATTGTAAATAATCTTGAAGTTTTCTCCCTTTCATATATGGTCCACTCGGGGAGGAGTGAATCTCACACGGGACTCTTAACAATGACGGAGATTTTCATGTTTAATTGAAGAAAAAATTCAACTGAGTTTATTACGTTCAGCTCCTACTAACACCTCTGAAAATCTCCCAATAAGAAAGCTCTCGCATATTTCATGTCATCTACAGTATTAAGCATTCATACACTGGACTTATCTATAATCTATTCTATGATATAATAGAGGAAAGAATTGGCTTATACATGTACGGGATAAGAAATTCACGAATGACGCATCATCACGTCTGAACTAGTCAACTGATTAACTTGAATTTTTTCAAATAGATTCTCGATTTACCGAGGATGGTTATTATAACCATAATAAGCCTATTATTCTATGATCTTGAATCATAGAATGTTCTTGATCTTGAATCATAAATCTTGAATGTTCTTCAAGATTTTAGTACGTGAAGTATTCAGTTCATTGAGTTTTCAATTCGTCAAGCTTTAAATTCGTTATACTTTGCTTGAGAGTAGTCATAGATATTGTATTCAACGGATATCGTATTGTATTCATAGATATTGTATTGTAGTCATAGATATTGTATTCAACGGTTTCATCTTCCATCTTCTCATTCTTCTTCTAATATTTATACCTTCTTCTTCTTCTATATCTGTACTATATTATATAAAGGAAGGGATTGGTTTATACATGTTTAAAAGAAACAAAACCTACTCTAGAACATGGTACGCCATAGTGGAGTAGGTCAATTTCCACACAGAAAAAACTTGAGGACACATTATAACAAATTTTTGTAACTAACTATTGTATGTAATTGTATTTATCTAATATTTTCTGTAATTGATGTAGTAGTTTTGGTTTTTTTGGGAAATAAACATTTATTTATTTATGTACAGGATACGAAATAATCATGTTTGACGCATCATTTCGACTGAACTACTGAATTGATCAACTTGAAATTTTGCAAATAGATTCTCGATTTACCGAGGATGGTTATTATAACCATAATAAGCCTATTATTCTATGATCTTGAATCATAGAATGTTCTTGATCTTGAATCATAAATCTTGAATGTTCTTCAAGATTTTAGTACGTGAAGTATTCAGTTCATTGAGTTTTCAATTCGTCAAGCTTTAAATTCGTTATACTTTGCTTGAGAGTAGTCATAGATATTGTATTCAACGGATATCGTATTGTATTCATAGATATTGTATTGTAGTCATAGATATTGTATTCAACGGTTTCATCTTCCATCTTCTCATTCTTCTTCTAATATTTATACCTTCTTCTTCTTCTATATCTGTACTATATTATATAAAGGAAGGGATTGGTTTATACATGTTTAAAAGAAACAAAACCTACTCTAGAACATGGTACGCCATAGTGGAGTAGGTCAATTTCCACACAGAAAAAACTTGAGGACACATTATAACAAATTTTTTGTAACTAACTATTGTATGTAATTGTATTTATCTAATATTTTCTGTAATTGATGTAGTAGTTTTGGTTTTTTTGGGAAATAAACATTTATTTATTTATGTACAGGATACGAAATAATCATGTTTGACGCATCATTTCGACTGAACTACTGAATTGATCAACTTGAAATTTTGCATAAAGATTCTTAATTTACCGTGGATGGGTATGGGCCTGTTTTCAACTTTTTAAATTATAATCCTGATAATTGAAACACATTTATTCATTCTATGATACAAAGTTCACGTAAGTGAGCTGATGCTCAATCAAATCATGAAGGCATTGCGACTTTCATGACAGTCATTGACTTTCACATTCAAAAAATGAATGCAATTTACTCGAATCTACAATAATGCATTCTACATGGACTAATAGGCCAAATAGTTAAGTTTCTATAACAAAATGATGATTTAATGTTTTCTGACAGGTGATTTTCTGGGACGATCGAACTATCTTTCTCGAAATTATTCAATATGTGATACAAAATTTACGTAAGATAAAAGCACACAATCGAATCGTCATCTACAATGTAATCATTTGCTGGACTAATAGGAGAAATAGTTAGTTTCTATCATCAAATGATGATTTATTGTTTTCTGACTGGGGATTTTCTGGGTCGATCAAAGCATCTTTCTCGAATTTATTCATTCTGTGATACAAGATTCACGTAAGATAAAAGCACAATTAAATCGTCATCTACAATGCATTCGCTGACTGGACTAATAGACAAAATAGTTATTTCCTATCATCATTTATGATGATTTACTGTTTTCTGACTGGGGATTTTCTGGGACGTTCGCACCATCTTCCTCGAATTTATTCATTCTGTGATACAAAATTCACGTAAGATAGAATCTCTATCAAATCGTCATCTTCAATGTAATCATTTGCTGGACTTATAAGCAGAATAGTTAGCTTCTATCATAAAATGAATATTTTAAATTGTTTTCTGACAGGTGATTTTCTGGGACGATCGAAGCATCTTCCTCGAATTTATTCATTCTGTGATAGGTACAAAATTCACGTAAGATAGAATCTTTATCAAATCGTCATCTACAATGTAATCATTTGCTGGACTAATAGGAGAAATTGTTAGTTTCTATCATCAAATGATGATTTATTGTTTTCTGACTGGGGATTTTCTGGGTCGATCAAAGCATCTTTCTCGAATTTATTCATTCTGTGATACAAGATTCACGTAAGATAAAAGCACAATTAAATCGTCATCTACAATGCATTCACTGACTGGACTAATAGGCAAAATAGTTAGTTTATATCATCATATTATGATGATTTACTGTTTTCTGACTGGGGATTTTCTGGGACAATCGAACCATCTTTCTCGAATTTATTCAATATGTGATACAAAATTCACGTAAGATAAAAGCACAATCAAATCGTCATCTACAATGTAATCATTTGCTGGACTAATAGGCAAAATAGTTATTTTCTATCATCATTTATGATGATTTACTGTTTTCTGACAGGTGATTTTCTGGGACGATCGCAGCATCTTTCTCGAATTTATTCATTCTGTGATACAATATTCACGTAAGATAAAAGCACAATCAAATCGTCATCTACAATGCATTCACTGACTGGACTAATAGGCGAAATAGTTATTTCCTATCATCATTTATGATGATTTACTGTTTTCTGACTGGGGATTTTCTGGGACGTTCGCACCATCTTCCTCGAATTTATTCATTCTGTGATACAAAATTCACGTAAGATAGAATCTCTATCAAATCGTCATCTTCAATGTAATCATTTGCTGGACTTATAAGCAGAATAGTTAGCTTCTATCATAAAATGAATATTTTAAATTGTTTTCTGACAGGTGATTTTCTGGGACGATCGAAGCATCTTCCTCGAATTTATTCATTCTGTGATAGGTACAAAATTCACGTAAGATAGAATCTTTATCAAATCGTCATCTACAATGTAATCATTTGCTGGACTAATAGGAGAAATTGTTAGTTTCTATCATCAAATGATGATTTATTGTTTTCTGACTGGGGATTTTCTGGGTCGATCAAAGCATCTTTCTCGAATTTAATCATTCTGTGATACAAGATTCACGTAAGATAAAAGCACAATTAAATCGTCATCTACAATACATTCACTGACTGGACTAATAGGCGAAATAGTTAGTTTATATCATCATATTATGATGATTTACTGTTTTCTGACTGGGGATTTTCTGGGATAATCGAACCATCTTTCTCGAATTTATTCAATATGTGATACAAAATTCACGTAAGATAAAAGCACACAATCGAATCGTCATCTTCGTCATCTACAATGTTAATCATTTGCTGGACTAATAGGCAAAATAGTTATTTTCTATCATCATTTATGATGATTTACTGTTTTCTGACAGGTGATTTTCTGGGACGTTCGCAGCATATTTCTCGAATTTATTCATTCTGTGATACAAAATTCACATAAGATAAAAGCACAATCAAATCGTCATCTACAATGCATTCACTGACTGGACTAATAGGCAAAATAGTTAGTTCATATCATCATACTATGATGATTTACTGTTTTCTGACTGGGGATTTTCTGGGACAATCGAACCATCTTTCTCGAATTTATTCAATATGTGGTACAAAATTCACGTACCGAGATAAAAGCACAATCAAATCGTCATCTACAATGTAATCATTTGCTGGACTAATAGGAGAAATAGTTAGTTTCTATCATCAAATGATGATTTATTGTTTTCTGACTGGGGATTTTCTGGGTCGATCAAAGCATCTTTCTCGAATTTATTCATTCTGTGATACAAGATTCACATAAGATAAAAGCACAATCAAATCGTCATCTACAATGTATCCATTTGCTGGACTAACAGGAGAAATAGTTAGTTTCTATCATAAAATAAATATTTATTGTTTTCTGACAGGTGATTTTCTAGGTTGATCAAAGCATCTTTCTCGAATTTATTCATTCTGTGATACAAGATTCACGTAAGATAAAAGCACTATTAAATCGTCATCTACAATGCATTCACTGACTGGACTAATAGGCAAAATAGTTAGTTTATATCATCATATTATGATGATTTACTGTTTTCTGAAGATAAAAGCCCAATCAAATCGTCATCTACAATGCATTCACTGACTGGACTAATAGGCAAAATAGTTAGTTCATATCATCATATTATGATGATTTACTGTTTTCTGACTGTGGATTTTCTGGGACGATCGCAGCATCTTTCTCGAATTTATTCAATATGTGGTACAAAATTCACGTACCGAGATAAAAGCACAATCAAATCGTCATCTACAATGTAATCATTTACTGGACTATTAGGCAGAATAGTTATTTTCTATCATGAAATGAATATTTCAATTGTTTTCTGACAGGTGATTTTCTAGGACGATCGAAGCATCTTCCTCGAATTTATTCATTCTGTGATAGGTAAAAATTCACGTAAGATAGAATCTTTATCAAATCGTCATCTACAATGTAATCATTTGCTGGACTAATAGGAGAAATTGTTAGTTTCTATAAAAAATAATGATTTATTGTTTTCTGACAGGTGATTTATTGTTTTCTGTCAGGTGATTTATTGTTTTCTGACAGGTGATTTATTGTTTTCTGTCAGGTGATTTATTGTTTTCTGTCAGGTGATTTATTGTTTTCTGACAGGTGATTTATTGTTTTCTGTCAGGTGATTTATTGTTTTCTGACAGGTGATTTATTGTTTTCTGGCAGGTAATTTTCTGGGACGACCGCAGCATTTACCTCGAACACCAGTTCAGAACCCTGGACGGTTGTCTTCGGTGCGTGGGCATGAGTCGCCAGACAGTCCTCACTGGTTCAATGCACCACTTTGTGGGCGAAGGGGCAATGCCCCCCCAGCCGTCAGCCGAGCTCTCCCATTGGCTGGCTTCCATTGACGCCTCCAGCCAGCGCCTGCAGTCGACCAATGGCAGCGTTGTTCACGACCGCAAAACTGATGTTTGCAACAACAGATGACTCTCAAGAGAATAATTGAATTGCTGCCTTTATTTAATCCCATAGTGAGGTCCACGTTATAATGACAGTGGAGAAGGAAGGAGAACAGCGTTGGTATGATTCTCTGCCTTGCCACTGCCTTCTATAGAGGATAGCTGACTGATACCGTTATATTTGATGTAATATGAACTGTTTATTCTTGTTTGAAATAACCAATCATATCATATTCGTCAAGAACATGTATTTCCCAAAGATAAATTGATAAATATAAAGAAAATAAAAATCTCAGTACCCTTTTTTTGAAATATTTTATCACAACATGCTTCGGACATTTATGCCATTTTCAAGTGATTTGAAGTAAATAAAAATTAATTTATTTATTTCAATACTTATTAATTAATTAATTTTTTATTTACTTCATATCACTTAAAATGGCATAAATGTCCGAAGCATGTTGTGATAAAATATTTCAAAAAAAGGGTACTGAGATTTTTATTTTCTTTATATTTATATTACAAGTAGCCCTATACAGAAAAGAGATAAATAAATTGATAAATTTTCATAATTGGGATGATATATTTCTGCCAATTGATTATGTTATATATATATATATATATATATATATATATATATATATATATATATATATATATATATATATATATGTCTACATATATATAAATGATCATGATTATGTTATATATGTCTACATATATAAAACGATCTGGAAGGATAGCGCTATCTGCTTTGTCAAATGAATATGACATAATTGATTATATATGTCTACATTACTAGAAAACGATCTGGCAACGATCTAGAAGGATAGCGCTATCTGCTTTCTCTTATTCTCTAATGAATATGACATAATTCATAATACCTATATGTCTACATTACTAGAAAACGATCTGGAAGGATAGCGCTATCTGCTTTGTCGAATGATAGACAAGGATAGCAACACCATCAAATACTGCCATTATAACGTGGACCTCACCATAGGAGGGCGAAGTTAGGGCGCAGTCGGCCCTCTCTTATACTCAACCCTCAAATAGATGTGTCAAGCTGGATTCTCAAGTTAATATCAGTGGCAGTGAAAATATGAATTACATGAGTTCTGATTGGACTGTTCTCACTTAGCACGGCTGATCGAGTGTGAATAGTCCCATTTAAACTCATGGGAATAATATACTTCCCGATCACTTTCACTGATCAGTGATCAGTGGGAATCAAGCTTCAGTGTTCCAGCTATAAGTGCCATTTATTAAAGCCACTGATTAAAAATAGAAGAAGTCTTCCATTATAGATGATATTTATAATTAATGTCTATTAAGAGAGTATTGAAACAAAATTGTAGGGGTCCTAAAACGGATCACTCCTTCAATTATGGGATGATGAAATATACTTCATTATCTGTCATAAAGTGAAATTAATGTGATAGGAACTGTAAAAATACTTTTTTAATGTGGATTGTGTTTATAGTCCAGTCAACGAAAGATTATAGAGGGAAAAGTTTGGAACACAATTTTTGACCCTGCAGCTCTTTCAAGGATAGTAAGAGGATAAACATATCAAAAGTCCCCACTCCTACCCACCTGTGCTAATTCATTATTTTACGCATTTTCCTGCGATTGGTGCAGCCGTAATAGTGTCGAGTGTAAAATCTTCAATAATACATGAAATATGAGAGAGTATGATGATCTCTATGAGATATATATGACATATATGACATATATGATATATGTGCTCTATTAGCACGGATTTTTTCAATCAATCGTTAAAAAGTTAAAAGACAAAAAAGATTAAAAAATCGGAGCCGGAAGAAAAATGTGACACCTTCGAGAGCTCATATTTAGAAAACTAAAAAATATATGGAAAAATGTTACAAATGAAAATTGTAGGTTAATTTGTAAGCTTTAATTTTGTATTCGACAAAAATTTCCGAAAGACGCATATTGTTCGAGATAAGTGCAAAAAAACAAAATATGGTACTTTCAAACCACCCCCACCCACCTCAGCACAGGGGGTTGGAGTGAGGACTTTTGATATGTTTACCCCCTGACTATCCTTAATAGAGCTGCAGGGTCAAAAATTGTGTTCCAAACTTTTCCCTCTATATATTTTTTTGAGCATTCGTTGCCTGGACTATTAATCGATCAAGTGATGATATATTTTAATATGTTCTTTGGAATTTGAAACATGTAGAGCTGCGTATCATATATGTATCATGATATACCCATTATAAAATGGGTGGGTCATCTCCTATCTCATGAACAACAATCTGATGGCACCAGGTCTATAATAAAATTGGTTGCTATAGTCATAATAAATTATTTATATTTTTATGATAGACTTAAGTTATTCCTAGTTCAAAGCAAATTATCTCCATGAAGCAAACCTGTTTTTGTTCAGAATTACAATGTTTGTAACATCACAATACTTGTGCTATAGCACATAGTTTGTGCTATATAACTTTTCATAAAGAGAATCACATCTATCTAGATCTGGAAGTAAATTATAGTTCAGTGAAGTGATATTGTTGTATATATTATTTATATGTTCATCATGAACTCCAATTACAATAAATAAAATAGTATTGTTTGTTTGGTCATGAAAGTGGTCTATTTCCTATTTTTTCTACCTCTCACTGTGTTTTTACTTTCCTTGCCCTATTACCATAGGTAAGGAAAGTATTGCTTTCCGAAAAAATTTAAGGTACCCCAATTTCTAAATTTCAATACGTTTCAAGGTCCCCTGAGTCCAAAAAACTGGTTTTTGGGTATTGGTCTGTGTGTGTGTGTGTGTGTGTGTGTGTGTGGTGTGTGTGTGTGTGTGTGTGTGTGTGTGTGTGTGTGTGTGTGTGTGTGTGTGTATGTGCGTCTGTGTACACGATATCTCAACTCCCAATTAACGGAATGACTTGAAATTTGGAACTTAAGGTACTTCCACTATAAGGATCCGACACGAACAATTTCGATCAAATGCAATTCAAGATGGCGGCTAAAATGGCGAGAATGTTGTCAAAAACAGGGTTTTTCGTGATTTTCTCGGAAACGGCTCCAACGATTTTGATCAAATTCATACCTAAAATAGTCATCGATAAGCTCTATCAACTGCCACAAGTCCCATATCTGTAAAAATTTCAGGAGCTTCGCCCCATCAATGCAGATAGATTCCCAATCATCAGGCTTCAGATACAATTGAAACGAAAAAATCAAGTGGAGTAGATTGAGCATGAAAATCTCTACAATTAATGTTCAGTAACATTTTCACCTAAAATTGAAAATAAGCTTTAAATTCGAGAAAATGTGATTATTCAATTGCAAATTATTGTTGATTCTATTAAATCATTCACTATGAAGAGATATCATACCTCATGTGTGTCTCCAGCGTTATTGCCCTGTCACCAGCTGGCTCAAATCTTTGAATAGTAGACTTAAGATGCGCGGGAACACTAGCGTCAGGTGATCAATTTTCATAACGGCAAGGAAAGTTGTGTGAGTGCGCCACACCAGATTTTTTATCTACCTCTCACTGTGTTTTTGTATTGACAGTGCATCTCAGTATGAACATCTCAGCTCTCATGTGGAGTCATGACTGTTATTGTACGAATCCAGACGAGACTTAATATTAATCCAACCCAAGACCGGGGTAGCAATGGTAGAACTGAATTCACGATCTACCAAACTACTAGGCTAGGCCAGAGATTATAGAATGTTGCCTAATTCACAATCAATATCGGGGGACCGTCGCGAGCTCTGCTCTGGAGTGTAAAAGCATAGAAAATTTGTAACGAAAGATTGAATCTATAGTTTAAATTTATTTATTCATTTTCTCAGTCGTACAATCATTTTTACAGTTATATGAGGAGGCACAACAGGCTTATGCCCAAAACTGTCCCTTTTCAAATTTATACTACAGTCCAAATCAAAATCTTGGTTGAGCTACTATCACTCATCAAAATAACAATTTATTCACACTTCAAAAAACAAACACAACATCAATTACAAATAGATACATTATGAATTCGATTTAGACTGATATACTATGTTTGCTACAATATTTGTTAATATACTATGTATCACTAACAGCATCTAGTTACTATTCTGAACTTTCTGAAGTAAACATGTTTTCTAAAAAATGAGAAATAATGAAAATAAGTTTCTCTTGCTGAATTATTCTTCTGGTGAGATCAGCTGGATGATCCCACACATATGCACTCGTTCACTCTCTTCCATTACAGTATCGACAGACGACAAAATTTCCAGCTGTTTTTCCAAGGACGTATTTATTCTTTTAATGTCCTTCAGTGAGTTATTCAAGGGTTTAGACCTAGTGTAATCGAATCTTCATATCATAAAGCTACTTTGTTCCAGATTTCGTGAAAATCGTTAGAGCCGTTTTCGAGATCCATTGAACATGAATATATACCCATAACCCATATAACCAGATAACCAAATAACTATATATATATATATATATATATATATATTATATATATATATATATAATATATATATATATATAATATATATATATATATATATATATATTATATATATACAGAAATTGCTCGCTCAATATAATAGGATTACATTCAAGAGTAAGATTTACATTCTATACAGCAAGGTACCTGTATTCCTGTAGCTTTCAGTGTGCCCTCTATCTGATTTTGTGTTCACTTTTACCAGACAACAAGTCCTGTTGGCTGTGATTTTTTTTTGTAATTTGATGCTCTAATATTATATAGA
Source organism: Nilaparvata lugens (assembly GCF_014356525.2). Taxonomy (NCBI): domain Eukaryota; kingdom Metazoa; phylum Arthropoda; class Insecta; order Hemiptera; family Delphacidae; genus Nilaparvata; species Nilaparvata lugens. The sequence goes on along the minus strand of NC_052508.1, from coordinate 70,819,748 downwards.
TTCTAGGTAGGTCTACATATTATTACACATAACAAATCGTAAATAGCAGCTGAATGTGAGTCGGAACAGGTTATAGCCTAATCCTTGTTTCTAGAAGATTCTTAGAAGATTCTAGGTACTCTCTGGGCTAACCTTATCAGTCAGAAGTTCATTAATAGTGAAACGATTCCGTTCAGTCGAAGAAATAAAATCAAAGTCAGTCAAACCTGCCATCTCAAATGCCAATAATGCTCAACTATTCTCAGTTCGAATCTCAACCGGGGCAAAAGTTTTTGAACACAGCAAAATCACATAGATACCCCGTCTTTCGGAGGAGACGATAAGCCATCGGTCCCGACTACCTGAAAAGTAGTCGTCATCTTTCATCATCATCCCTCTCACTCATTACTCACGCACAAGCTTTAGAGCTTATGTGGGCATCACCCTCAGTATAGTAAGTTGACTGAGTTGAATAAAAAAATCAAAACGTTTTAGCTCTGATTAAAGCCTTATTATTATGTGTGCCAGAACATGTGGAAAAAACAATGAATCTAATTGAAAATTCGATTAATATAATCATAGACTGAAACAACTCTTTTGCCCTTGAATCTGTCACACAAAATGTATAACATTACAAAATATTGATAAAAACATCTCACATGACACGCACAAAGTTCAAAATCAATGCGCAAGTTCATCTGGCCACAATCTAGGTCAGGCTATAATGATTATAGGCTGGACAATTTTCCAGTATCGAGCCGGCGAGTTTTCCTCATGGCGTGGTGCCGGAAAAGTGGCGGTTCTTCGCGTTCCGTCAATTTTTGCGCCCAAGTGCGAGAATGATTGACATGTCTTGTTGCGTTGCATGTCGATGATACGTTCCATATTTTGCGTTGCATGTCGATGATACAACAGTTTTTTGCGTTGCCTCTGGAAGATAAACAAGCAAGAATAATACCAACTAGTATTTAAAGGATTGAAGTACAGTAAAGTTGAAGAATTGTTGTATTGACAGAATTTACAGACACACACCAATCAATATTAATGTGCTGTTTATGATTTGAGTGCTGTGGTATTGTAAATGATAATTATTTCGAGAGTGCACAAATTTTCCATGTATCAAAAGAGTAATTAATCTTTTTTTGTGTAGTTGAGAAGTTGATATTGTGGTAATTATCCATATTGAATGAAAAAGACTTAGAAATTGTCAAAAAAACCACTGATTTATTGATAATTAGAAAGACCGTTTTCGGTTATTACACCATTGTCAATCTCTGATAAACTGGTAATTAATCTGTGTTAACAATTTTAAATCTGTTATCTCAGGATAACAGTTAAGGGCATAATATTAAGAATGGGAGATGGAAGAGTCGTGAAATGCATATGGAGGGAGAGAATATATAGCAGAAGAAGAAAAGGTCGACCAAAAAATAGATGGACGGATGATGTGGAACGCGATCTAAGGACGCTTGGAGTTCGTAACTGGAGGAGGCAGGCCGAGAATCGAGACGGATGGAGAGGCTATGTGAGTGAGGCCAAGGGTTGTAAAGACCTGTAGAGCTGATGAGTAAGTAAGTATCTCAGGATAACAAATTTTCCTGCGAAGCAAACAAGTAATGAGATACTTTACGTTAGAATCCAATTACCTATTTGATAAATAAATCAAGGCAGGAATGAATCATACAATCGACGGATGTGAACTATCAAATATAAACAGAAGATAACGAAGCTAAAGCTACATTAGAAGATATCCCACGGTATAGGTCAGTCATGTTCCAAATTTCAAGTTAATTTTTTGTTAACCTTCTATTCGTGACCCTGGGTCCCAGGGACCCGGCCAATTTTTGTTTTAGTTATAATTTTGCTTCCGTTCGCTTTACTGTCTATTGTGACCGATGTAAATTCATGTCAGTAGACACTCAAACTTGATGTAGAGTGTAAGTGCTCTGTGACTTGTTGTTTTCGTGAAATGGACCCTTGGTCCCTGGGACCCAAGGGTCACTAACGTAAATTTTTCATTTTTTTCAAATGCACATTTTTATGCAATAGTGATTGGATTCAAGCAGTAAACATGTACATTTTGAACAGAGACTTCGAAGAATGTACAAATTGACTTCTAGATCTCTATTTCAATGACATTGGTGATGATGAAAATAAATTCATAGTTTTGGATAAGAATACTGACCCTGAGTGGGTGATAGTGAAACCAATGAACCTCATGTGACCTCCCCTAAAAGTGAACTTTATATGACCTTATATATTTTCCATGTTTCTAGTGGTGTTTCATGTAGTTTTTAGGATTTATAATAATATTCATCACTATAATTTCATAAGTTTTGCAAAGATTGTGCAACATGAACTTGAGGGTAGGGTAAAAACTACCCTAAAAGTGAACTATGACCTTCCAATTTTTATCCCATCATTCTAGTAGTGTTGCATGTAAGATCCATCATAGAAATCAACACTATAATTTTTTGTTCACTTCATATTAAATAATAACCAAACGTTACTTTTCACTACCCTAAAAATGCAAGGTTTTATAAATTTATTTTTATAATTATGATAAAGATCGATTTCTGCTTCATATAAGGGCTCGTTGCGTTTATTAATAACCCTTGGATATATTTGAATCATAGAAAAACATTATATCTTGAGATATTCAATATGAAAGAAGCGGGTCCCTTGGACCCAGGATCACTACTAACGACAGAAAAAATAGGGTCACGACTAGAAGGTTAACTCAAGCCTATTACTGCCGAGTGCCGACTAATGTCTATTATTACTGTTTTGTTGGGGTGAGAGAGACACAGTAAGAGAAACTACCAGCTTCACGAATAAGCTTGAAATTTGAGAAAATGTAATTAATCAATTACAAACTGTTGGCAACTGTTGATTCTATTAAATCATTCACTATTAAGAGATATCACATCTCGTGTGTATCCAGCGTTATTGTCCTGTCACCAGCTGGCTCAGATCTTTGAATAGTAGACTTGAGATGCGCGGGAACACTAGCGTCAGGTGATCAATTTTCATAACGGCAAGGAAAGTTGTGTGAGTGCGTCACACCAGATTTTATTTCTGTGTGTGGCCAGTTCACAAATCTTCTCCCATAAGGATTACGTGTAAACTTTGAAGGACCGTAGGAAAGAGTCCTGATGTCGGATTATAAATTTGTTAGGCCATAAGCCTGGTCCAGAACATAACGAACACATTTAAAAAATCATCAAATTCGGTGCACACATAAAAAAGTTATTGAATGTCAAAATTTGAGGCTCGATTTTTATTTATATAGATTGTACCGGACATGTCCGCTATCTTTTTCCTATGATATATGGCATACTGCTTTGGGGTGCTTCAAGAGATGCACTGATGGTTTTCAAAGCCCAGAAGAGAACTGTTAGGATCATATTTGGGAAGCCCCATAGATTTTCTTGTCGGTCCATTTTCAAGTCATCAAGAATCATGACAGTTCCTGCTCTTTATATTTACAACCTGGCTATTTTTGCTTATAAGTCACATGACAGTTGGACAACAGGATCTGATATTCATGATCATTTCACCAGATCAAGAAATGTTGTAAGAATTAATCAGCACCGAACAGCATTTTATGAACAAAGTACGGAGCATAAAAGTATAAAGGTTTTAATTCGTTGCCAACCCGGTTAAAGGAGCTCAATCACTTGGCCTGTTCAAAAGAATGACTAAGGACTGGTTGATTGAGGAGTGTCCGTATAGTTGGCAGGCACTCATAATTAAATCCTAGGCCTCCCTTTCAACATTTTCAAGATTAATTACTATGTGAAGAGGCTGATAGACTGACTATATTTTAGTACCGTACTCTACTATTCTATTTTTTATCTATAAATGTTTGTTTTTTGTGTTACTGGTATCTATAATAGTGTGCATCATAGTCATAGTTACTTTTGTCATCTTAATATAATGCATTGTTTAGAAATAAGAACTTGTATTGCTAGATTAAGTTATGTTTTTATTGACTGATTTTTGTATGACAATTGTCCATGCTCTTCTTGTAATGGCCTATGACATGTATAAACAAATAAACAAATAAAATATCTCATGCTATTTTTTCCCTATGACTGTACCATATTACAACTTCATTGACAGATCGCAATCGACATAATTACAATCAATAGATAGAACTATCAAATATGAACAGAAGATAACGAAGCTACAGCTACATTCTTGGATGATTCAACTCAATGGGATGATACATAACCAAGGTTGTTCAGTTGTATCTTGCAACGCATCAATTTGTTGTAACAACGGGCTCGAGTAGTTAGGGCCACTCGGCGGCGCTCCGCCACTCTTGGTCAGTTGGTCGTCAGCTGTGCGTGTGGTGTGACGTGTGCCCGTGTGCCGCTATGGGATGTGCCAGTAGTGCGCCGTTCAACCCGGGCGCAGTGGCCAACGATGCTCCAATCGACGCCAACGGCGGAGGCGGGGGATTGGCGGCCAAACTGCGTCGGAACGCCGGCGACATTGTCGATACAACAACCAGCTCTGTCATGGGCGAAGCGGAGCGTCTCAAGGATGGAGCCGTCTCTAAGATGCAAGGTTTGTCACCCCGGAAAAGTATTTGACGAAAATTTTGTAAAAAATATTGTCAAACATGTTGTAAGGGGTGGAAATGCACTGGAATAGTCATGAATCTTCAAAACAACTACAGCATTCCGACCATGAAATACTCAAAACCGACTTAACGGGCTTCGCCAAAAGGGGAATGTTGGCATTATAACCTAGATAATGTATAATGTTTATTTGGACTGTGAATTTTTGTGATCTTTATAAAAGTGTTTTTATAACCTCATTTGGACTATTTTCATAAAAATTCGAGAGAGAAACAGTTTTGGGTTTATCCTGTTGATTCTCTCCCAATCATTAATTTGATATTGTAATAGTGGAATGTAATGAATAAATAAATACATAAATTAGAATTAGAATTAATCACTAAGGTTGGACACCTTATTAGTTCAACAAAATGTTAATTAGTTCTTGTAGATGATAATAATAATGGAGTCTCGCTAAGGTGCAAGGATTGCAACCCCGGAAAAGAAGTTCAGGAAAATGTGAAAAATATTGTAAACATATTGTAGGTGGTGAAAAAGCACTGGAAAAGTCATCACTAAGATGCAAGATTTGTCACCAGCAAAAAGTAGTCTAGGAAAATGTTGAGTAGTTCTTGTAAATGATAATAATGGAGTCTCACTAAAATGCAAGGATTGTAACCCCGGAAAAGAAGTTCAGGAAAATGTTGTGAAAAGTATTTTTAAAGATGTTGTAATGGGTGAAAATGCACTGGAAAAGTCATCACTACAATTCACCATTAAGAATTGTCATCAGCAAAAAGTAGTCTAGGAAAATGTTGAGTAGTTCTTGTAAAAGATAATAATGGAGTCTCACTAAAATGCAAGGATTGTGACCCCGGAAAAGAAGTTCAGGAAAATGTGGAAAATATTGTAAACATGTTTTAGGTGGTGAAAAAGCACTGGAAAAGTCATCACTAAGATACAAAGTTTGACACCTCTTTAGTTCAAGAAAATGTTGAGTAGTTCTCGTACATAATCTGAATCTGAATCTGAATATTTATCAATTTTTTATTTATTTATTCATAATTTTACAGAGAAGCACTGATTGGGAGAGAAAAACTAAGGATACTCCTTGTACTATTTCTTTCCCAAATTGAGTAACACTTTAAAAGTCCTAAATAGGGTTATGATTTCACTTTACTAAAATTTAGTCCATTTTCACTCAAAAACAACGAAAACTAAGATTTCAAATTTTGACGGTTGAAAACAGAATAAAAAACAAAAATATCAAATCACCATTAATTGGAAAATTTTTGAGTAATTTTACATAATTAAGAGCCAGAAAAAACACAACTCACTATTCATCACAGCTCTAATAATAATAGAGTCTTGCTAAGATGCAAGGTTTGTCACCCCGGAAAAGAAGTTCAGGAAAATGTTGTTAAAAATGTTGTAAGGGGTGGAAATGTACTGGGAAACTCATCCTTAAGATACAAGGTTTGACGACACCTCTTTAGTTCAAGAAAATGTTGAGTAGTTCTTGTAATTAATAATGATGGAGTCATCTCTAAAGGTGCGTACAGATAAACTCGCCTCCAACCCGCTCCGCGCACGCTCCGCCCTCGTCCGCCATCGCTCCGCAGTCGCACCGATCATGAACGTTACGGGAGATGTTAGCTCTTCTCGCGTTCCACTCTTGCTCCCCGGTCGATCATCAATCGATCTTCTCTAGTGACGTTCTATTGCGGAAAAGTAGTTCAAGAATATGATAAGTAGCTCGTCTGAATAATAATAATTATAATGATGAAGTCATCGCTAAGATGCAAGGACTCTCGCACGGAATAGTAGTATAGGAAAATGTTTTGTAGTTCCCCTAAATTATAATAATGTAGTCAACGCTAGGATGCTTGAGAAAGTACTCCTTGAGAATGATGTAAGGAATGGGGGTAGAAATGCACAGGAAAAGTCATCGCTAAGATGACCGGGGATGTCACTGTCGGGGATTGTTGCCTGGGAATGTCACTTTACCAAGGCGTGGTGTCAGATGTTTTAAGATGGTACATTGGAAAAACAAGGATGCGGGTTGTCGATACCAAGAAGTACAGGAAATTGTAATTTTTTCGAGGGAATATTGTTAGGTAAACAAAGCAAGAGAATGTTGAAAAGCTATTGAGGAAACACAAAAAATATTATTTGAAATGCCAACTAAAATGTTAAAAGATCGCATTCAATTAGTACCGTATTGTTATAACTGAAGAACATCTTATCACGAACCTGTAGTACCATATTCTAAAAAATTGAATTAGTAAGTTTTTTCAGGACTTTCTGGAATGTTATGATTGTGTTTTAGCATGGAGAAAAGATAGTAAAAGTTTCTTCTCTCTATGGTTTTAGTCCCATGAAAACGTCTACAACTCCCCAGCTGCCTTTTCTCCAAGTTTGGCAATATTTTTTGTTAAAATAGAGCAGAAAGTCTTGTACTTTAACCATAAGCACACAAAACCAGGTCTGTATTTGTGATTCAAGGAATGAAAGATTCTGATCATAACATTGATCTGAAAATCAAAAAGCAGTCCTTTCTTTAAAGGCAATTCGCATATTGAGACGCGACGCTGTCACGATTCGAGTCTACTAGACAAGTATTATAATACGATATTATAATCATATTATGTATGTATGTTTATGTATTTAATCATTCAGAATTACACAACTTACAGAAAACTACCACAGGCTTGTAAGCCCAAAACGGTTCCAATTCTAATTTATACAACAGTCCAAATGTAGCTAGGTTATGTGTTTTAACATTCTTCAATTACACATTCAATTTACAATTCAAAACACACAAAAATGATTCTTAAATTGAAAAAATACTTCTAAATTAAATTAAATCAACCACAATTAATTAAAAAATTCTAAACTTTGGAAAAACTATAAAGTTTTGAGACCGAAAAGACAAACACACTATTTAGAACTTATCACAGCTATTAGGATGCAAGAGGTATACTTCATGTGAGAAATTGGAGAGCGGATCGAGATGGTTGGAGAGGCAGGATCAAGGAGGCCTGGGGCCTGTTTCATAAAAGTTACAAGTCCTAATATCTCCTGTAATACAGGAGAATCACCATTCAAATTACATGCTCAATATAGCCGATAAAATCAGCTGTTCCTGTATTACAGGACTTCTAAGTTTTTATGAAACAGGGGCCTGGGGCCTGTTTCATAAAAATTCAGAACTCCTGTAATACAGGAACAGCTGATTTTATCGGCTATATTGAGCATGTAATTGGAATGGTGATTCTCCTGTATTACAGGACTTGTAACTTTTATGAAACAGGACCCAGGGCTCGATTTTGGCTGTAGGACCATCGAAAAAGAAGAAGAATAATCTATATATATATATAAAAGCGAAATGACACTCACTCACTGACTGACTGACTGATTGACTCACTGACTGACTGACTGATGACTGACTCACTCACTCACTCACTCACTCACTCGCAGTACTAAAAATCTACCGGACCAAAAACGTTCAAATTTGGTAGGTATGTTCAGTTGGCCCTTTAGAGGCGCACTAAGAAATCTTTTGGCAATATTTTAACTCTAAGGGTTGTTTTAAGGGTTTAAAGTTCGTCTTTTAGCATGTATATTCTTCTTCTCCCAATCTCTTAATTATAATTGAAATTTCCATATCATATATTACTATAGAACTATAATCTAGATGTAGATAGAGTACCTCTTCGAAACAGTTGTTAACTGGCAACCAAATTAATAATTTTGTCAGGTTGGCATTAAGTTGAGTTGACTTTGTTAGGTTGGCACCAAGTTGAAGATTTAAATGCATTTATCGCGGAAAAATTGATTGGGCACTGCTACATCAATCCTGGGAATATTATATTACTAGCCGTCAGCCTCGCTTCGCTCGCCATATCTGTTCAGCCAGACGTTTAGTCTGGCCCCGACTGGATTGTCCCAACATATGATAAAAATGCTCAAATGAAAAATTTCATTCTTGGTCGGTCCAGTCGGGGGTCCAGGGGGCGGAGCCCCCTGGCTAGACGAATACGGCGAGCGAAGCGAGCCTGACGGCTAGTCATATTATAAAGTTTACATTGAGACAAGTCTGGCACGTGTGAACATTATATATATGATATTGATTCGTCTAGCAGACTAGCTTCACGTCGCATCGTATCTCAATTTGCGACAATATAGTCTTAAACCGTAACATGTACTTATCGATACATTGAATAGAAGAGAATATAAAGGAATCATTATAAAATCCCTATAAAAGAATCACTTGCATCCTTGCATGATGATAATATACTACTCTGAACTCTAAAAATATCACACATTCTAAAAACGGTAAGGTAAACGACAGGATGACTTCGTAGATTGTATATTTTGAGTGAAAAAATCGAAAATAAATCATACTGTATCTAGCATAGCCTATTGTGGAGAGCCTCTCACGTACTTGGAATAGAACATGGCGTGTGCTAGAGTCTAGACTTATGTAAACAGTCCAGAGTACTTAAACCCTCTCCTTCAAAGTTAGACACGAGAGGACTTTGGACAAACAAAGAAATCTCGAAAATTCTCTGCTAAATATGCTCTTCAATCTACAATTTCTATCCCTCGGGAATAATTACTTCACTTTGGGAGAGATCAGACTAAGAACGGACAGGTGCATTGTTCAAATATTTTATTCCCATGTAAACTTACATTTAGACCTTGGAATTGTTGGAGTCCTTGATATTGTAGGAAGAAAGTTCTTATAAACAAGGCTACTTATGAGAACCTGGATGATATTTGTAGAGAAACTATAGCTCTTCTATGCTAATATTCTTTATTGATTCATACAATAAGTAGCCTACATCATCGAAAATGATAGGAGAGAGGAAAAATAAGGTAATATAAAAACATCTATCAAAAACATAGCACTCCGAGACTTCGAGATAGTACGGTACAGTAGTAAACTGTACGGTAATACCGGTATTATCAAACATCAACAATCACTAGTTATATAGAAAATATATAATAGTTAACCACATTATCTAGGTTTCAAGAAAACTAGAAAACTACAGGAGTCATCTGAAAGATGAGGCATACCGAACAACCATGTATGAGTGAGGGGTAAGGAGTTCAGTTATTCGTTTATATACTGTAATTTACTGCTAGCTCGCTTTTAGCGGAGAATTTATTGTAATATTCTCATAGAAACACTAAATCTTAATTTGAAAAGATGATTTTAAAATTCTTTGAAAAAAATCAAGATCCTTATTCTTGAGACAATAAGATACTTATAAGATTATTGTATTTTCTCTCTGCTCATGGGAAATAACCGGCAACAATTTCGGAATATAGAGTTGAAGAAAGAGTTGTTGTGATTATAAAGCGCTTTCTCTGTGGACGATTTCAGAGTAGGATACTATGAACCTTGAGATGGTAGATAGAACGGTAGATAAAATCTTTTTTAATTTTCGGCTAACGACTTGACAAATCCAAACACTTCTTCTAAAAGAGGTTAGAGGATACCATGAAAATAATAATCTTCTATAATAAAAAAAGAAAAGAATTGGCTTATACACGTACGCAATTAGGAAATTCACAGATGTTGCATCATCACGTCTGAACTGCTGAATGGATTCACTGGGAATTTCGCATATTTGATTCTAAATTCACGAAGGATAGGCCTATTTTGAATTCTTTTAGATTCCAGTAGGTCAAGTTTTCAGTATGTCAACTTTTTAATTAGATCCTTGCGGGGCACGGGTTACCTGCTAGTAATAATAACTATCATTTTATTTCTATTTCACTATTTTTCAACCATTCAATCATAACAAGGTCTATGAAAATCATGTGAAAATAGAAAATGCTTGAAGCATTTTGAGATCAATTATTTATTGAAGCTCATAATATGGAACTTGAATTCTTAGTGAGTTATCAATCGTGCTGTTGCATCTTTTCGAAAACTATTATTAAACGAAAATCCAAATTAAATGCTTTAAATCACCTCGAAGACTTCTGCTACTGCAAATATAGACAATAAGGGTAAACAGCTAGATGGAAATTTGATTAATTTTGAATTTCTTTAAATAATTGACTGAGCGAAGTGAGGTCTAAGATTCAAGTCGACGGTTTGGCATTTCTCTTAAAGTTTAAATGTTTGAATGTTTCAATGTTAAACTGTTCATATGTTGCGCTTTTACGGCGAAACGCGATAATAGATTTTCACGAAATTTGACAGGTATGTTCCTTTTTTAATTGCGCGTCGACGTATATACAAGGTTTTTGGAAATTTTGCATTTCAAGGATAATATAAAAGGAGAAAGGAGCCTCCTTCATACGCCAATATTAGAGTAAAAATCACAGACTTTAGAATTATTCATCATAAATCAGCTGACAAGTGATTACACAGATGTGTGGAGAAGCCAGTCTATTGCTGTATTTCCATAAGGTCTATAGTTTCAATCAGGTACTACTTGTGGATGAGAATACTGCGTGAGGTCTACTGCTCACAGAACTACTAGTAATTTTTATAAATTCATTAGCATTTGAGTAAATGCAACATCTCAGTAATTTCCATCTGTTTTCCAAAAACATTAGAAATTTATATCCTCTGCATCACTTCTGTCAGTTTTATATCGGTTCGCCTGGAAACTCGACCTTTCAACCAAGTAATATTGAAGTTTATGTTGGTTATCTAAACACTGTTCTAGAATTGCATAGCATAGCACAGTCCCATGGCATAACACGGATTTATTATGTTTGAGAATGGAACAATGCTAGAGCTGCTGTATTTGCAGTTGACCGTCCACTTGAGGTGGATTATCTGTGCCATAATCTTAGCCGCAGACTTGAGCCAAAACACGCAATATTGACTGTTTCAGACCGACACTGGACTCTACAGATACTAGAAATAGAACAGTCAGAGTCCCTATTCGGTATTATTAGGCCCACGCGGTGATAGTCGCAATGCTTTCATCGTTTTATATCGTTCACTAATTTTTGATGAGCTTCTATGTCAATGACTTGAAAGGTCACCTCAACCCGTTCGAGTGATGATCATGACTCGAAAGTCCACCTCAATCCAAACCGAGTGAAAGACGACTGAGTGGGTTGATTCTATAGAGTTTTTAGTGTGACTAAAATGGCTATTTGAGATAAAGTAAATTAGGTGTGACTTGGAAGTTCACCTCAATCCTGAGTATAAGGAGAATGAGTGGGTCCATTCTATAGAGTTTTTAGTGTACTAAAATAGCTATTGCAGATAAAATATATGGGTGGTTTTTTCAAACGTTATCGAATTCCATAAGAAAATCCCTGATCAAAGCACAAGAGCTAGCAGCGTTCTCACACAACGTCATTCTCTCATTTTATTGGAGGAAGTGAGGTGAGAGTTGTGCTAGGTCGACCAATCACGTGCGAGTACACTTCCCCTGGTTAGTACAAGCCACGCCCACAACTCACTCTCATTGGCTGTTGCCATTATATCAATAGACTCCGTTTTATTAAATGATAGAATTTAAATCAAAGGGCTGCTAACCTGCTATTTTTTCATCCGAATTTATGGAGAGCTAAGCAGGATTTATTGTTGATAATTCATTAATCCATTTTATTGGTGAATACGATCACAGACCATATACATGTTGTTCAGAATTGAACAACAGGCTTTATCCAAAACTATTCTTTACTAGCTGGCCAGGCGAACTTCGTACCGCCAAATAGTTAATGCATCTCATGACAAACTTTAGCTGGATGCACACCTTGGGAGGCGCGATGCGGCATTTTGCATCCAGGTGCTTCTTGTTTATATTGTTTTGAATGGAAGAACTCACACACACTGATTCGGACATTGCGTGGAACGGTGTGATAAGGTAATCTCAATAAGATCAACACTTTTTATCACCAAGCCGCGCCTCCTCAGGAGTGCTTAGTCTTAGCTTAATCTGATGCACTATATTTTTATGAAAATTATCCAACAATCAGTATTTACATTTATATTTCAATATGCTAGTTCCTATGTGCTAGTTGTACAGCAGTTTGTATTTTTAGTTATAATTGAATGCAGCTTGATGGGAAATTGAATGGTATATCTCCTTGCTGCTGATTTTCCCGTGCATATTCTAAATTTACAGCATTTCGAGTTCTACGACCCAAGATTGGACGTCGTTCGCACCGCGGCATTATTATTAGAATTAAAATTGTGTGAATCAGTAGAAAGAAAATTAATAGAAGAACAGATCTACCGACGGCTGTTGGATGACGCGATGATTATAACAGCTGATTTTTATTTCTATGTGTGGCCAGTTCACAAATATTCTTCCATAAGGATTACATGTAAACTTTGAAGAACAGTAGGAAAGAGTCCTGAAGTCGGATCATAAATTTGATAAGCCATAAACCTGCTCCTGAACATAAGAGACGCAATTAAACAAAAATCATCAAATTCGGAGCACAAATAAAAATGTTATAGAATGTCAAAATTTGACGCTCGATTTTTATTTATATAGATTTGAAAGAATAGGTCATCAGTAAGAGCTAGCTACGCTTGCTCAACAAGGCTCATATGAGTTTAATTTTTCAAGTAAAACTCCCTCCAAAAAATGTCATGTGGTATTCCACATGGCAACCTACTACTCAAGCAAATCCAAACAGAAGACCAGTTGCTTCTAGTAATCAATAATGCAAAAAGTAGGTGAATGAATAACTGAATATTATCAAGTTAGTTTATCGAAATTACTCGATGTAAAAATTCGGCAGTTTGGAATCGCAAAGGGGGATGGGATTCTTTGTTTCTGGAAGTGGCGACCGCATAACGCTTGTAATCGCTCTGCCACCCTGGAGAGGATGGGAGGAGGAGGAGCAGTTGGTGGAGGAGAAGGAGGAGGGAATGGTGAAGGAGGAGGTGGAGGAGGATTAGGAGGAGGAGAAGGAGGGGGAGGAGTAGGTGATGGAGATGGTGGTGGTGATGATGGTGATGGTGATGAAGGTGGTGGTGGAGAAGGAGGAGGAAGAGGAGGAGATGATGAGAAGGAGTGAGAGGAGAAAGAGGAGCAGGAGGGGGAAGAGAAGGAGAGAATGAGGAGGAGGAGGAGGAGGAGGAGAAATAGAATGCGAGAGGAGAAAAGGGGTTACTGAGACTGAGTAGAACTCCAAGAAACTCGCGTGTCTATCTGCAATGAGACACCAAATATTTCATGGTTCACAGTCCGAGAAAATGCCACTACACACACGAGATTTATGGCCGACTGATCGTTTGCAAATGTTGAGCAACCACCTATGGAATGGACACTATCATCTGCATTCCTACATAACAATAATAAGTTTTTTTAAAACGTATGAATTCTGGGCTACTTATTTTTACTTATAAAATAGAATTTTAGTACCCTTTTTTGAAATTAATAAAATAATAGATTATAAATACAAACTATAACAATTGGTTTCAGTGATCCACACCAGATTTTAAAGAATCAGGTTTTAAAGAATAAAACCTATTAAACCTATCAGGTTTTATTTTCTAAAACCTGGAGATGGTGTAGATCACTGAAACAAGCTGTTATAATTTGTATTTTCAATCTATTATTTTATTAATTTCTTAATAAAATTATTTAATTAAAAAGATGGTGTGAATCACTGAAACAAGTTGTTATAATTTGTATTTTCTATCTATTATTTTATTAATTTCTTAATAAAATTATTTAATTGAAAAGATGGTGTGAATCACTGAAACAAGTTGTTATAATTTGTATTTTCAATCTATTATTTTATTAATTTCAAAAAAAGGGTACTATAATTCTATTTATAGATAATAAGCTTGTTTGTAGTCATGTCCTTTGCAGAATTAATCAAATCAAATTCATTCACAAAACAAAAGACATTACAAAGAGAGCATTCATAGGAAACCAAATATTATGAATTTATTGTGCCTACATAATATCATGGAGAAACAATAGCGTAAGTAGATATCCCATGAAAAATTCAAAAGACGTACTTCAAGCTACGCTAAGGCGGTGTGAGATGATCTCAGCCAATAAGAATAATCAACTAATGCTCTCCTACTCTTTCTTGGGGTTGTGTGCCAGAGAGGACCTGGAGTCCTAACTCCACCCTAATAAAGGCAAATAATCAATTAATCTTCTGAAAAATTTTCTGAAATAACTTAATTTTTTCAATTGCGGTGATATTGAGTCCAATATTCGACTATTATTTGGTATTTCAATCATTCTAAATTCAAAAATTTTAGCTCATATATATTTTTGGACAGAACTTTGAACTTCCACTTTCCTCAGTAAGAACATAACCTATTATTTTTCGGACATTTTATTATTATTTATCAAAATTTGGGAACAGAATAGTTTTGGGCTATGCCTGTAGTTCTATCCCGATCATATTCATATGATTTGTAATATTGTATCAAAAAAAAAAATAAATCTTGTCAAATTTTATTATACTCTCAATCTTCACATGATATTAACATAAAAGGAACAATAGCGTAAGTAGATATCCCATGGTATAGGGCGTTTATGTCACAACTTTTACTGTTATCTCAAGCCGATAGTCCACGTAGTTCTTTCCCGTGAAGCTATATGACGCTGGTAGTCTCTCATACTGTGCCGTTCATACGCTCTCACCCCAACAAAATAGTAAAAATCGACAATAATCGGCTTGAGATAACAGTAAAAGTTGCGACATAAACGCCCTATACCATGGGATATCTACTTACGCTATTGTTCCTTTTATGTTAATATCATGTGAAGATTGAGAGTATAATAAAATTTGACAAGATTTATTATTTTTTTTTGATACAATATTACAAACATGCTACTACAGTATCATCAAAAGCTTACAGAGTTGAAAGCAGAGAAAAGTCGGGAGAAAATACTATACTACTTCAAGTTATCAATTGCATGCCTCACAGCATGCAATTAATAGTCCACACAACAGCTGTTTTTTCACTAAGTTACATTTTGATGTGAACAGCTATGCTACTATCACCAAAAGCTCACCGAGTTGAAAGCAGAGAAAAGTCGAGAGAAAATACTAAGCTGCTTCAAGTTATCAATTGCATGCCTCACTGCATGCAATTAATCGTCCACACAATTAATTATTTTTTACCACCAAGTTTATTTTTTTTCACCAAGTTACATTAAGATATTGAATTGCATGCAATTTATAATCCACTAGACAGCTGATTTATGATGTATAATTCTAAAGTCTGATTTTTACGGTAATATTGGCGTTCGAAGGAGACTCCTTTTCCTTTTGTAGCTATTATCCTTAAAATGCAAAATTTCAAAAAACCTTATGAAGCCTATACGTCGACGCGAAATTCAAAAAAGAACATATTTGTCAAATTTCATAAAATTCTTTTGCTGCGTTTCGCTGTAAATGCGCAACATGAAAACATAAATATAAAAAATATATAAACATAGAGAGAAATGCAAAACCGTCGACTTGAATCTTAGAGCTCACTTCGCTCGGTCAATTATATTTGTATCATCTTCCTATAGTGTGGTCCACGTTATGATGGCAGTATTTGGTTAACGCTGGTGTTGCTATCCTTGTCTATCATCCTTGTATCATCTTCGTATTATATTTGTATCAACTTTCTATAGTGAGGTCCACGTTAAAATGGCAGTATTTGATTGACATTGGTGTTGCTATCCTTGTCTATCATCCTTGTATAATCTTTGTATCATTTTCCTATAGTGAGGTCCACGTTATAATGGCAGTATTTGATTGACATTGGTGTTGCTATCCTTGTCTATCATTCGACGAAGCAGATGAGAGAGATGGAAAGTGAGAGAGAGTGAGAAAGAGAGAGAGAGAGAGTAGGGAATGAACGAGTGGAGAGTGTGGAGATCGATCGATTTGATGTTGACACAAACTAATGATGAATTTTAGTGTGGGAAGAATTAGAGAAGAAGTTTGATGATTGGAGTGAGTTGGAACAAAAGTTTAGTTGTTGGAGAACCGTCAGTTTAGCGCCAACTGTAGTAATGGTCATTGTTCTTATGGGAGAAAAAGGCGTCCATCACTTTATCACAACAGACTAATCCAAATGATTATTGACATATTAATTGACAACTAATATGATTAGTGAAATATTTATTGACAAATTAGTTTTGCGAATATCAGGTTAACATGCCCTGAATCTAAATAAATTACAATTCCATTTAACTCAAATAGCAAAATTAACTTAGTCAAACATTAAACTCACAAATTTAACTCAGTCAAACATTAAACTCACAAATTTAACTCAGTCAAACATTAAACTCACAAATTTAACTCAGTCAAATATTAAACTCACAAATTTAACTCAGCCAAACATTAAACTCACAAATTTAACTCAGTCAAACATTAAACTCACAAATTTAACTCAGTCAAACATTAAACTCACAAATTTAACTTAGTCAAACATTAAACTCACAAATTTAACTCAGTCAAGCTCGCAATAGTCAACTTAGCATAGTCAAACACGCTCAGTCAAAATTAATCACTGCAAATAATAAGCCTGGGACATGCATTGAATATCATGATAATTAGAAGATGTCTCAAGGTCTAGGATAAGAATAGCACCTACCCTACAAAAGTGTAGAAAAGAATGTAAATAGGTCACAAGTGTAGAACAGCTATAACGTTCGATTAAAATTCTGCTCTATTTTGAAACAATTCCCTGTGGGGATGTTCGGGTGAAAAATGGTTTGCTTCGTAACATTCTTCTAATGAAAGGGATCCTCTATCTACAAAAAAACAAAGGCCAACTTTCTTCATAATAAATCAGAGTTTTAAGGTCGCAGCCTAGACGCTTTGTTTTGGGTTTTGCTTTTTATCGGCTGGTTGCGAGCTGCGAGCCCTCAGAAAAGAGTTTCAAATGAGCAAACTTGACCTCGACTGTGACGGTTAATGTGATTAAAGTGAAGCATGCACTTTGCTTGCGTGTTGGGCTACTTGAAAAAGTGAGTGCTCTGCTCCGGGGAATTCATTGTGCACTCCAATATGCCTAATCATACAGCGCAGGCGGCGTCAACACAGCTAATAATGATGGATAAGAGAACGGTTTCTAGATAAAATTTCTTTTCAAAGCATATTTCACATTGTGTATTGAATTTCTCAGCTTGATCTGGTTAAAAATTCATCTACTGAGGTTTCAATTTTGGTGGCGGTTTCAAGCGGTGTTTGGTCCAGTAAAATTTGGATATTTAGGAGGGCTAGAAACTTCAAGTCCAGACATAAAATTCAAGTCCTAAAAATATTGAGAAGAATCATCACTCAATTTTTCACAACCTCAACTGTTTTTCTTGATAATTTATTTATTTATTTGTATTTATTTATTATTATAATTTTTCAAGAAAGCACTGAATGAGAGAGAAAAACTAAGGATACTCCTTCTACTATTTCTCTCCCAAATTTAGATAATATAATTTTAAAAGTCCGAAATGAGGTTATGATTCCTGAAATATGATTACTTTTCTGAAATTTAGTACTTTTTCACTCAAAAACAACAGAAACTAAGAATTTTGAATTTTGACGGTTGAGAAACTGTATAGAAAACAAAAATATCACACTCAAATTACTAATAATTGAAACATTTTCACGTAATTTTACAAAACTTAGAGCCACAAAAATAGAACTTATTTTTCAGCACAGCTGACAATTCCAATTGAAAACAACGAAACTCACGAAATTTCAGATAGCAACAATTTCCAGCGTATTATTTTTATCTCTTTCTTTCAACGTTGGAAAACGTTGGCGACTCGTATTTAGTAGCGTCAGCGATGCGACGCCATGTCACGCCGGTTTGAAATGGACAGATTGATTCACATTGGGAGATAATGAGATTAGGTGATAGCATGGGGAGACTTTCAAAAGAAAGGAAAGAAAAGATACCTCAAGCTAAGCTACGGCGATGTGAAACGACCAAAAATATTGATGAGTCTACCTAACGCTAATATCAGTCTACAAATCTGCAACTAATCTACTAATCTACTAAGGAATCTACTTATCCACTGCAACTAGTCTACTAATCTACTAAAGTGATTGGTTGAGGAATCTACAAATTACTATTATACTACTGTTCTTCTAGCATTGTAACTCTAATTAGAATACTTTTGAATTCATGCTATTGAAAAAAGAAATAAAACCTTATTAGGATTAGTTGATAATAATTTGTCTCTGGAATAACCATCTAGTAAATCAATACTATCAAATTGGAAAAATATTCGAAAATGCTTTTATAATCTGTATAAAATAATTTGAGACTTGAACAAAATATCCGTGTTGACAAATTGTGTGGAATTTCAATCTTTTCATGCAAACCGATATTACAGGATGTGTTCAATTCGACAACACTGTCGATTCAGAGTTGTCAATTTGAATATATCCAGTCAAATGGGATTGCATGAACAAATTGAGATTTCGCACAATTTTGCAATAAGAATATTTCCTCTTAATCTCAACCTATTTTATTCGGTGTATTTCATTAGACTTTATCTATGATAGGTGGTAGTTCTTATTGTTTTACTGTAGTAACTCTGTCACATTATCTTATGATAACTGATTCAACCTTTTGTACCTAGTAATGCATTTCATCTACTCTTTTGCTACTTCAATAAAACATTGATATATTTATTCATTGATAATACTCTTCAACTGAAATTATTGCAACGTAATTTCCATTCAACCAAAACTAAATGGAACAGAAAACCAAGAAGTAAAGGAACAAAAAAGTGTGGAGTTACATTTGGATGGTGTCAGCACTCTATATTTTGTAGGTCACCCCCTGGGGGGCATGTCCAGATTCTTCAGCCCTCACGAAAGTAGCGGCCAGTGAATAGATAGGGGGAAGCTAGCCTAGCGTGATCGACCTCGTGAGTTTCCTCTTCTCAAATTATCGATCGTGAATTGATAAACCAGTGCTTTTTCACACTCGAAATTACTTTTTGTGCCAAAATATTATCCCAGGAAACCGAATTTCACAATCCCAGGGTTTCGTCGAAGAAAATTGTGTGAAAATAATGGGGAGCATTATGAGGGCTGTAATGTTGACCTCGTTTCTTCTAATTCTTGTCCTACAGGCTGTACTAAATCTGATGAAGTTGATAGAATCTGAAATGTTACATAGGAGAGCCTACCAAACTCAGAAACCAGGCATTTCAATATAGTTATTTAAACCCATTTTTGATTTTCCAGCATTGATATTAACTAGACATCAATTAGGCCCAAGAGGTTCAAGATTATTCTGATTATATGTGGTCTGGCACAGATCACATGATAGACATGTGTGTCATGAACCATTCTAGAGTGAGGTCCACGTTATAATGGCAGTGTTTGATTAGCAATGGTATTGCTATCCTTGTCTATCATTCAACAAAGCGGATAGCGCTATCTCTTTCCCGCTTTGCTCTGTTGCGAGATCGTCTTTTAACAATGTAGAATTAATAATTAATTTACAAAATATTTCATCTTTATAATGAAAATTCATCAAGAAATTATTGAAAAATATAATTTCATGATTAATAAAATAATTGATTATTCTAAACGAGAATGAACAGTTGATATTACATCAATAAATCTGTATCAGCTACCGTCTATAGAAGTCATTGACAAGACATGAGGATCGGCAACGTTGTTCTCCTATCTTTATCCACTGCCATTATAACGTGGACCTGACTATAGATCCCAAGGAAAAAGAGTGATCGATAGTTGCTGATTGAGATATTCTTTTCTCACTCTAATCTCTGTTGCCCTTAAAAGTAGCTTTAAATTGTCACAATCATTATAAACTCGATAAATAATACATCAGAAATTCAATTTGGATCACTTAGTAAATCCAGTTGATCAAACTAGTTTATATTGTCAGCAATAAGCAAGAAATAAATGGCTTTTGGTATCGTTAACTCGTTACTGAGGAAGTCCAGAAGTGTAACTAGAGGAGCTCAGAAATAAAGTGAAGCATATTTGAATAGTTATTTCTGTACGCTCCTGAATAAGTAAAGAAGAAAGGTAGGTCAGTGATAATAGCAATCGAAGCTCTCTAACACATAACAAAGGTATCACTGCTTTGAATCAATAGTTGAAGTAGGCTTCCTTATAAAATGAGTTGCTTACTTTTATAAATAATGTAACTGATTTACTTTTCAACGATGCAATGGATTTGTGAGATAAGAATGAATTTCCAATAACGTTGATGGGAAATTATTTTCTCAATGGAGTGTCAGCTCATCTACCTCTAGTGAGTCAAAATATTTTACATTAAACGCCAGCCACTAGTCTGGTCTACGTCAGAATAATAATATGATATGATAGGGGAATTTATAATATTCTATAATCCAGATACTCGATACTATAGTGAGGTCCACGTTATAATGGCAGTGGAATAATTATGATTGTTATTATTACAACTTGATCAACAATTTCTTCGATCGTATCGATTTAATGGTTTTTCAACCTCTCAAGGTTCCTTATCCAAATTCGGTTCAAACTCAAGGCTACCGTTATTTTGATGATTTTGTTTTCACTTTCTAAACTTTTTTGTAGCTCAAATCTAATATTCAATGATCCACTTTCCACTCTGTATGGAATAATATTCTCAACAGCAAATTCAGTGTTTTAGAAAATGTATGTAGTATGCCATTATTTGATAGGAGTAGCAACCCTCATCTTGCAAATTGCTGATCATTAGTTCGCGAGGTGATTGTGTTGTTTGGGGGGGGGGAATTTGTCAGGAGAGGGGCGCTTGAAGGGTTCTTCGGTAAAGGGTAAAGGGTGAATTGGGCTGCTGACGAAATGAAATTTGAGGTCAGTCACACTTGGACGTCTGTTGATTCTCGCATGTTTGTGCAAGATAAGCATCAATCTCGCCATTCGACTATTTTAGTTGGATGGGTCGGGGGGGGGTTCTAAAGGGAGGGGAGTGGTCAGTTTCGTGTACGATGTTATCGACTGCCTGCCCCTTCACAGTAACAAATATACAGTCCCGCACTACACACTCCGGCTGCAATTTGGCTCAACTATCGCCTTCGTGGACGGACGAGGGGATTTTGGGGGCTGGTAGCCCCTATCCTGGTAGCACCCCCTACCATGGTAGCCTATACCCTGGAAGCCCCTACCCTCGAATACACTACCATGGTAGCACCTACCCTGGTAGCCCCTATCCCACTAGCTTTGCAAGAGGAGTACAGTATTATGCTCAGAAAGTCAGATACAACTCTCAATGACCATAACCATTGTTGGAGCTTTCAGACTTGCATTTCAAATGCATTAATCCTTTCCCTTGAAATACTCGTAATGCAAGATTTCTATTTGGATAATTATTGTTGCAAACCTTGAAAGAAAGAGGTGATAAACATGTGGATGCTAATTCAAACTACAAAACGGACATCTTTATGGTTGCTAATCGCCTTTCTCTTTACTAGCTATTTTTCATTGCTAGTTTTCTGATAGCATCATTCTGATAAGCTTTTTATTATATTAACGTGAAGTGCAATACTGTAGTATGAAATTGAAAAGTACATAATTAGGAGTAATTTATATAAAGAAAGAATAAATTGGCTTACACAGGTACGGGATAGGAAATTCACGAATGACGCATCATAACATCTGTACCGTACTACTGGACTGATTAACTTGAAATTTTGCATATTGAATTTACCGAGGATGGTTTTAGGCCTATCTTGAATTTTCATGATAAT
The DNA here is from genome assembly GCF_014356525.2 of Nilaparvata lugens. Taxonomy (NCBI): domain Eukaryota; kingdom Metazoa; phylum Arthropoda; class Insecta; order Hemiptera; family Delphacidae; genus Nilaparvata; species Nilaparvata lugens. Next base: position 70,797,532 of record NC_052508.1, on the reverse strand, counting down.
ATAATGATAATTGAGTTTTAGTTTACTAACTTCAATTTAGTTTTACTAACTTTTAGTCATTTATTATAACTGGCTGTTTCTGCAGCCAATTATTTGTTTTCTTACTATAATATCAACATTTACTCATATCATTTTTTAAACTGTATTTTTCTCAATTTAGTTAATTATAATATCAATTTTCAAAATTTAGTTTATCGATTTTAAATTCAGCGAATTACGCCAGGCCCTCACAAACACAGGCTTAAGCCTACATGTGAGTCTCTCATAACGTAAGGGTATATATAAATGTACTGTAACTGTACTGTATTATTTGTGAATTGTGAGAATAAAATTTGATTTGATAATAATAATGATATGATGTGTAATCTTTATAAATAAAAATCGAGCCTCAAATTTTGACATTCCATAACTTTTTTATGTGTGCACCGAATTTGATGATTTTTTAGTTGTGTTCTTTATGTTTAGGACCAGGTTTATGGCCTATCAAATTTATAATCCGACTTCTTTTCTATGGTCCTTCAAAGTTTACATATAATCCTTATGGGAGAATATTTGTGAGCTGGCCACACACAGAAATAAAAGACAGCTGTTATAATGATTGCGTCATACAACAGCCGTCGGTAGATAGTAGACAAGAGTCTGTGCTGCTTCATAACCGCCCTTGTATTTTATTCTAAACGCCCCGACTAAAAAACAAAATGTTCTGTGTGTAACCATCCAGCAGTGCGGCCTCAGGTTAAAGACTTACTCATGCTCTGAAGACATTGCTTTGTTTCGAATAATTTTGCTGTCTTCGGTGTTCAGAATTAATTGATTTTTAGTAAATGATTTATTTTGCAGTTGGAAAATTATCCATATAAATAAAATTCCGCATCGCGCCTCCTCAGGTGTGCATCCAGCTAATGTTTGTCATGAGATGCATGAAACTATTTGGCGGTACGAAGTTCGCCGGGCCAGCTAGTGTAAAATAAGACTCCATTATATTGTGTATTATGGTGATGTATGTAATATGTAGGCCATGGATATTTCCAATCATAAATATTTTATACTACTACAAATGATTATAACCAATAATTTATTTATCAGGAGTAATCTTATAAACCATGGTGCTCACCCCATCTTTCATCACTATGGACGCTATTAACTACCTCAACTTTGATTGAAGATCAATAATGATATAGTATGTTTTTCTAGAGAAGATGGAAAAGATAGACTGGATATAAAGCGCCCAATCAGAGAAGCTAAGGGTGTGTTTATTAGTAAAAGGCAGCTTCTTTCCTCAAATAGTCTAACGTCGGAAATAAGAAAGAGACTAATGAAGATTTGCATTTAGAGTATAGTTCTCTATGGATCTGAAACGTGGACTATTGGTAAGGCTGAGGAAAAGACTCAAATATTTTTGAAGTGTGGTGTTGGAGGCGAATGCGCAAAATAAAATGGACTGGCAGAGTTACTTACGATTGAGTAGGTATTCCAGAGGGCGGTGGAAAAGAGATCTCTTCAGAATTTTCTCAGGGATAGACAGGGATTTTCTTGGATTGGACACATGATAAGATACGACGCATTCACGTCAAGTATTCTGGAAGGTACAGTTGGTGGACAAAGGGGTCGTGGGGAGACCCCGGCTACAGTATTTAAGACAAATGACGAAGGATCTGGGAGTTATGAGCTATAAATTATACAGTGAAAGAGAGTAGCAATGGAGGAAAGACTTAAGGTGCGTACAGATATACGCGCCGCGAACATTAGCAATTCACTTTCAATAAGCTGATTATATTTGTATTTTTACAGAAACGGTAAGATACAGATATAAAAAGCTTGGCATCAGCTGATCAAAAGTGAATTGCTCATGTTCGCGGCGCGTAAATCTGTACGCACCTTTAGATGGAAGGCTGACTACCAATCAAACGATTGAGATGAAAGAAGAAGATGTTGTTCTAGATGGATTGATTGAAATCATTTGTGAAATTGATTGGAATAATTTAAAACTACTGATGTGAGTACTATCTGAGCCACCCTTATTGTAAAATAGTAAACACATGAAAAAGAAACAATTAACACACAATAGTGAAATCAGAAAATCCTCAGAACCGAATGGTTAACTATCAAATAGGAATACTTAAGGACCTGTAATGCTATAAAAACCATTGAAACCATATATCGGCATAATAATTTGACTAGTACTCTATTATGTATGTGTTCTAATATTTTGACGTGATCTTATGCATCTATAGATGTTTCATGGATCGAGAAATATATATATATATTTTTTTTACACTTTATTTAGTTCCTTACCCTTATTGCTATTATTTTAAGTTTAAATAATATTTTTGGTTATTTTTATTTAGGTATACATTTAGAATTATTAAATTTATATTGTTTTTTTTATTTTTTCTTTTTAATCTATCTATCTATCTATCTATCTATACTTAACTACCACCCTATAGGAAAAAGAGATATGGGAAGACCTAGGAAAAGATGACTATAAAATATAAAAGAATGATGATTTAATGATTATTGTAATTTTAGATTACCATACTGTAATAGATAGATATACAATTATACTGTTGAAAGTCGGAACAGGCAAGAGCCTACACCTTGAATGAAGGAAGAAGAAGAAGAAGAAGACCGAATGGAGCTCACGCCGATTACTGTTGACTACTGTCGATTATTACTGTTTTGGCCGAGTGAGAACGGCCCAGTATCAAAGACTTCCCAGGGTCACATAGCTTCACGGGAAAGAACTACTTGGACTATCGGCTTGAGTTAACAGTGAAATTTGGAACATACACGCACTATACCATGGGATATATTGTGATGATATCTTTTTACTTTATTTGCCCTATTACCATAGGTAAGGAAAGTAATGCTTTCCAAAAAAATTAAGGTACCCTAGTTTCAAGCTTTCTATACGTTTCAAGGTCCCCTGAGTACAAAAACATGATTTTTCCATGATGAAACGCATTCCGAAAGTATTGAAAATAACATATTTGTACGAAATAAGCACCGTAGATGAGTAGGTACTGATTATTCATGAGAGGGTATTATATTGAACAACAAAGTAGATCAAAAACTACTTTAAGTAGAGTATGGTTCACTAATTGTCTAGTGAGGTCCACGTTATAATGGCAGTGGAGAAAGATAGAAGATAAACGTGGCCGATCCTCACTGTCTTGACGGTAGCTGATACAGGTTTATTAATGTTTCTTTTCTGTATAGGGCTACTTGTAATAAAAATAAAAATCTCAGTACCCTTTTTTGAATTATTTATCACAACATGTCTCAACATTGAAGCCATTTTCAAGTGATATGAAGTATCTACAAAGAATCACTTGAAAATGGCATCAACGTTGAAACATGTTGTGATAAAATAATTCAAAAAAGGTACTGAGATTTCTATTTTTATTTCTATTTAGGTTTATTAAATTGTAATATTAATTGTTCATTCTTGTTTAAAATAATCAATTATATTTTATTGAGCACGAAATTATATTTTTCAATAATTTTATAATGAATTTTCATAATTAAGATTATAATTAAGCCCTCTCAATACCAAAAGTTTTTTAACCAGATCACTCCCGTGTTATCGGATGGGCACGTTAAACTGTCGGTCCCGGCTGAAGTATGACAGTCGTAAGGCCCATTGACGGCTTAAATTATATATTCAGGCGGTGGGACCTTCCCGCAAGGGACTCCCCACCAACAAAAGCCATACGAATTTATTTCTTATAATTAAGATGAAATATTTTGTTGATTAATTATTAATTCTACATTGTTAAAAACCGATCTGGCAACAGCGCAAAGCGAGAGAGAGATAGCGCTATCCGCTTTGTTGAATGATAGACAAGGATAGCAATACCATTGCTAATCAAACACTGCCATTATAACGTGGACCTCACTCTGCACACTTTTTGTAGATTAAAATCGATAGCAATAGTTGTACTGTACAACGATTCAAATGAACAGACAGCAATCATTCGTATAAGTCATTCTGTATGAGCGCTCCTGAATGCGACAATTGAAAAAAGCCAATGAATAGTACGGCACTTGCAATACAGTAAGTTCTGGCATGCAATTCATTCAGTTCAAAATATCAGAATCAAATTATGAATGGCGTCAATGCCTTCCATTCAAGATTCAACTAAAGCTGATATTGACAGTTTAAAGTTGATTTTACTATAGAAGTTGATGAATTACATGCAAGAATTCACCGAACAGGAAAGGAACTAAGGTACTATATAGTGAGGTCCACGTTATAATGGCAGTGTTTGATTAGCAATGGTATTGCTATCCTTGTCTATCATTCAACAAATCGGATAATGCTATCTCTTTCTCGCTTTGCGCTGTTGCCAGATCGTCAATGTAGAATTGATAAATAAAGTGTAAAGAATAAAGTGTAGTACGATGAAATCTGAGCATTGTGTCAAAAGTTATAAGTGTTTGAAATTTTGATCCTTGAGGTGTCCTTAAGCGCGCCTCACCACTAGGAAATACTGAAATGAAGTGCATCTAACGGGTGATTCTCATAGAACATAATCTCATGAACTTATGTCATTGTGCGAAGTATCAATGTGAGGACAATGTATTTGGTGATGATGGTTGAAGCTGGAAATTAGGTGTTTTTCACAATACAAGGAGCATTGTTGTCAGGTGTACCTGGAAATCTATATGAGATAGAACGCTCTACCTGATCTCAGATTGTAGAGCACAAAAATACGCCCAGAGAGATTTTGAAATATACATCTAAATGGTAACAATCGGAAGATATTGTTTATTTTTGATCAAAAACTAAAATTCATCAAAATTGATTTTTTTCTTCAAATTTCCCTCATTTTTGAAAAATCATAACTCAGTACTCATTGGAGATAGAGAGTTACAAATGATCTCATTTTATTCAGAATTGTATAATCTAAAAGAAAGGCTAGAGTAAATTTTTCTGTCCGATTACGAGATTTGGCAGAAATAGCTGAAAACTGGAAAATGAGCCGAAAATACGAGGTATTTGGGCCACTCTGTATATAGCACAAGGAAATTTTGCATGGAGATATTGGTTCTGGACTTCTCTTATGTACCCAAATAATATATTATAGAATTTGAACTACAATATAAATTTCATGCACCAATGTATATAGTGACCGGACTAACTTAAAATTGTCAAATAATGATTAACTTTGAAAATTATGATATACTCCAGTTTAGAATAATATTATTATCATGTCATGTCAACAAATCAGATTATTTTGATCAAGTCGATAAAAATTTCTAGATACCATTTCTCGCTGATTGATTACACAGCTGGAAATAATTCTGTCTCTTTCCCACACACGCATCTTCTGTTTCGACAGACGACGAAATTATCATCTGTTTTTCCAAGGATGAATAATTGTTATCCTTTTCATGCCAGTCAGCGAGTTTTCCCAGGGATGAGACCTAGTGCAATCGAATTTTTATATCATGTTTTTAACCTACTATGTTCCAAATTTCGTGAAAATCGTTAGAGCCGTTTTCGAGATCCGTTGAACATAAATAACCAGTTATAAAAATATAAACAGATATACAGAAATTGATCGCTTAATATAATAGGATAATAATTTATTATTTTAAACGAGAATGAACAGTTAATATTACATCGATGAACCTGTATCAGCTACCGTCTATAGAAGGCATTGAGTGGCCGTAGTCGAGTGGATCAGATGCTGGCTTCATGATTCAGAGGCCCGGGTTCAAATCCCGGCCCGGGCAAGATATTTATCTCGGGCCACTCCCGTGTTTCGGAAGGACACGTTAAGCCGTCGGTCCCGGCTGCCTAAAAAGCAGTCGTTAGGTCATGTCAGAGGCCCTGAAATTGATCAGTTGCGACCTGAAAACTCTGACACCAGACCTAAGCCAGCCAGGTCACTCGATATTATTATTATTATTATTATTATTATTATTATTATTATTATTATTATTATTATTGACAATACAGCGGATCGGCAACGTTGTTCTGCTATCTTTCTCCACTGCCATTATAACGTGGACCTCACTATATCTACTATAGTGAGGTCCACGTTATAATGACAGTATTTGATCAACTTTGGTTTTGCTATCCTTGTCTATCATTCGACAAAGCCGGTGGTACTATCCTTTTCTAGGTCCACAACGATGACAATTATGTTTTTGACAGTGTAGAAATATAATCAATTAATGCAGATAATCGGCATCGCTATTCTTCTATCTTTATCCACTGCCATTATAACGTGGACCACACTATATGTAAAGCAAAGTTTGAGTTTTATTTGATTTGAAGTTGATCTCACTGCAGAAGACGATAAATTGCATGCAAGAATTCGACGTACAACAACTGACAAAGGTCAATACAATCAATACTGACAGATTAAAGTGAATCTATCTGTATGCAACTGAGCCGCGAGTCACACTATTCAAGAGAAATGACTGATGTTCTGTCAGCCACTTGAACGGAATTTCCCTGTCAGGAAGCTATCGATAAGTTCCGTGTGCACTACCGCCGTCGTCGCCATTTTGTGTCTGTCTGGCTTCCGACAATAATGTGCATTGTCTGCTGCAAAAGTGTCTGGGAGTGTCTGTGCATTGTCTGCATATTGAAGGATGATAGCACAATAGGTACCGTAGCACAGTTTTGCATAGGAGAAAAGATTCCCAATATGCAAACCGCAGTCTATTTGCCATTTCAAGTTTTGTTGATTCCTTTATTTGAATCAATGTTCAATGTGGTATCACATTATTTGAATAATGTTTAACTCACTTGAAATATTTATGTTAGTTTTGGAGAACGGTCTAGCGTGTAAATTATCAAAAGAATTATTATTTTTCACTTTCCTTGCCCATTACCATAGGTAAGGAAAGTATTGCTTTCCGAAAAAAATTAAGGTACCCCAATTTCCAAATTTCTATACGTTTCAAGGTCCCCTGAGTCAAAAAAATGGTTTTTGGGTATTGGTCTGTTTGTGAGTGTGTGTGTGTGTGTGTGTGTGTGTGTGTGTGTGTGTGTGTTGTGTGTGTGTGTGGTGTGTGTGTGTGTGTGTGTGTGTGTGTGTATGAGTGTATGTGCGTCTGTGTACACGATATCTCATCTCCCAATCAACGGAATGACTTGAAATTTGGAGCATAATGTCCTTACAAAATAAGGATCCGACACGAACAATTTCGGTCAAATGCAATTCAAGATGAAGGCTAAAATGGAGAAAATGCTGTCAAAAACAGGGGTTTTCGTGATTTTCTCAAAAACGGCTCCAACGATTTTGATTAAATTTATACCTGAAATAGTCATTGATAAGCTCTATCAACTGCCACAAGTCCCATATCTGTAAAAATTTCAGGAGCTCCGCCCCATCTATGCAAAGTTTGATTTCAGATTTCCAATTATCAGGCTTCAGATACAATTTGAACAAAAAATTTCGAGTGGAAAGGATTAAGCAAGAAAATCTCTACAATCAATGTTCAGTAACATTTTCACCTAAAATTGAAAATGGCAAACTGTTAGTTGGCAACTGTTGATTCTATTAAATGATTCACTATGAAGAGATAGCAGACCTCGTATGTCTCCAGTGTTATTGTCCTGTCACCAGCTGGCTCAGATCTTTGTTTATAGGTAGACTTGAGATGCGCGCGAACACTAGCGTCAGGTGATCAATTTTCATAACGGCAAGGAAAGTTGTGTGATGCGCCACACCAGATTTTTTAAATTTTGATTTGTAAGTTTCATTCCATTATGGCATGGGCATCACCTTCAGGAGAAATATATTCTGTAGATTGTATACTGTATATCAACACCCATTAAAAAAACTGGATGAAGAATATTCAATACTAGCAGGTAACCCGTGCTCCGCAAGGATCCATTTTAAAACTTGACAAACTGAAAACTTGACCGAGTGGAATCTTGAAGAGTTTGAAGTAGGCCTGGAACCATCCTCGGTTAATTAAGAATCTTTATGCGAAATTTCAAGTTGAGTTGAGTAGTTCAAACGTGATGATGCGTCAAACATAATTTCGCCATCTCGTACTTGTATAAGCACTACCTCCATAAACAAAGCCATGGTGCATTCTGGTGACGTCAGCACAGGTAGGGCTCCTACACCAATAAAAATTTGTTGATTTCAGCTGATCTATATCATCTATATCAGCAGCAAATTCAGGAAGTTGCAATACTTGGGCCACATAATGCGCAATAGGGGCAGATATGAGCTATTGCAAAGCATACTGCAGGGCAAAATAGGAGGCAGGAGAGCCCCAGGTCGAAGAAGAATACCCTGGCTGGCCAACATGAGAGCCTGGTTTGGAAAAACCTCCATTCAATTGTTCCGGAGCGCAACTAACAAAGTCATCATAGCCAATATGATCGCCAACGTTCGAAACGGACAGGCACCTTAAGAATAAGAAGGAGTGAACCTGTGCTGACGTTACCAGAATGCACCACGGCTTTGTATACGGAGGTAGTCGTCCTACACCAATAGAAACACTAGCTGATATAGATCAGCTGGTGTACTATATAAATATAGATCTATATAAATATAGATCAGCTGGTGTAGGAGCCCTACCTGTACTGACGTCACCAGAATGCATTATAGCTTTGTTTACGGAGGTAGTGCTATATGCCATTTCTTCCCTTTATTATAGTAATATCAGGGCACCGAGCTTCGCTCGTTATTTTTATTTATTGGTAAACAGAACACAATTCTCTAAAATGATCGTGTTCATATTTCACAGCTGGCTATATGTCATCTTATGAATTTCGGGGATACGATATTTTGATTTTTCACATACTCACTCGCTCACTCACTTTTTTACTATCCACAGCTGTTTCAGCCAAGGATGAATTATCCTTTTAATGTCGTTCAGCGAGTTTCCCCCATGGATGAGACCTAGTGCAATCGAATTTTTATATCATAAACCTACTATGTTCCAAATTTCGTGAAAATCGTTAGAGCCGTTTTCGAGATCCGTTGAACATAAATAACCAGATATAAATATATAAAAATACAGAAATTGCTCGCTTAATATTATAGGATAGATTAGGCTACTTCTAAATCATTGATGGTGATATTCAAAATCTAAACTTCATGGAATAGGGGGATTGTCAAAGTTGCACTTTGGAGGGCTTGGTAAGCAATTATGTTAGTCTATATCACAAACAACAATTTAATTGAAGAGTACACTATTCAATGTAGTTATAGGAGTGTAACCCCTATTTCCCATTGAGTGCAATGTACGGTGTATCAAGAGTGACTACCCCATTTCTCAATTAGGTGGTGTGCAGTTCGATAAAAATGATAGAACTATATCTGTCTCTCTCTCTCTCTCTCTCTCTCTCGACAATTGGCACAACTAGTAACTGGTCATTATCACTCATGGTGCTTTATAACCTCTGCATCCCTCAGAGCAAGGCGGAGTTTCCGGCATGGAGCTTTGACCTTTTACTCTTGAAAAGTACGAATGGTCGTCGAACCTCTTTCCATCTATTTTCTTTCACCTTCTCCTCCTCTTTCTCCTCTTCCACCTCCTCCTTCAACTCTTCCAACTCCTCCTTCACCTCTTCCTCCTCCATCTTCACCGCCTCTTCCTCCTTCTCCTCCTCGTCCTCTTCCACCTCCTCTCCCTCTTCCACCTCCTCTTCCTCCTACTCCTTCACCTCTTCCTCCTACTCCTTCACCTCTTCCTCCTCTTCCACCTCCTCTTCCTCCTACTCCTTCACCTCTTCCTCCTACTCCTTCACCTCTTCCTCCTCTTCCACCTCCTTCTCCCCATCTATTCCTCACACCATTTTGGAGAGGTCAGCTAAACGTCCACAGGTCAGACATCTTAGCCCATCCCAAACTAGAATTCTTTATTCACAATCAGCTAATCACTCTGATCGATTTTAGCCATCAAGTAAATTGGAAAATTCTTACAAGTGAGATGAATTCCCGTTCAAGTATTTCTATAGGGCTACTTGAAAGTTTAATTACGAATAATATTACTAGTACCCTTAATAAAAACTTGTAGTACCCTTTATTAAAAACTTTAAAAAAATTTGTAAAGGGTACCTACTACAAGTTTTGATATTGTTTTTATTAATTTGAATTAAGTAGCACATATAAGTGAAGTGATTTTACTAGTACCATTATATTATTTTTTCCCAGACACGACTAAGTTTCGGAAAGTTAGACACGTTAGAAATTTAGAAAGAAAGACACTACTAAGTTTCATTATTAAGGCGGGATGCACACCGGAGAAACGCGTTTCATGAAAAAAGTTTCAGGAAACGTGAAACGAAAGTTGCTCGCAATCGACTGATAAGATTAAGCAGGGAACGTTTCTTTTGTATGCATGCGCGAGTGAAACGGATTGCATGAAACAAATTTCATGAAAGAGGGCTTCACGAAAAGCGTTTCTCCAGTGTGAATCCCACCTTAAGGTGCGTACAGACTTTCGCTCTGCTCCGCAACCGAACGTCACTCCAGCAGAGCGATTGATGATCGACCGGGGAGCGACAGTGGTTCGACCTGGGAACGCGAGAAGATCTAACATCTTCCATAACGTTCATGATGGGTGCGTGGGCGGTGCGACTGTGGTACGAGGGCGGTACGAGGGCGGTACGAGGGAGGAGCGTGCTCGGTGCTGGTTGGAAGCGCGAATATGTGTACGCAGCTTAAGAGTGTCAGAGTCTCTTTTTGAAATAAATTCAGACCATATGAGTTTTGCTATTTTTCATCTTCGAATTCCAATTTTGGTATGGGGGAAAATGTATTTCACAATCATAATGTGCCTTCAAATCGATGACATATTATCAAGGTGAAATGAAAGAGATGTTGTCAGTTTCACATAATGTTTAAAGCCAAACTATGTAACTTCAGTGGTATTTTTGGTTAGACTCTTAACAGTCTTGTGAGACTTGGATGAGTACCTATTTATGAGGGTGCCTCATGTGCATTGAAACTATAGTTTGGCTTGAAACAATGTGAAACTGACAACATCTCTTTCATTCCACCTTAATATGGAGAAACTCCATAACATCTCGACTGTTCCTAGTTAGTATAAATTATTGATCGAGCGAGGTCTATAGCTGCGTACACATATTCGTGCTTCCAACCCGCACCGAGCACGCTCCTCCCTCGTACCGCCCTCGTACCGCCCTCATACCACCATCGAACCACAGTCGCAGCGCCCACGCACCCATCATGAACGTTACGGAAGATGTTAGATCTTCTCGCGTTCCCCGGTCGAACCACTGTTGCTCGCCGGTCGATCATCAATCGCTCTGCTGGAGTGACGTTCGGTTGCGGAGCAGAGCGACAGTCTGTACGCACCTTAAGATTCATGTCGACGGTTTTGCATTTCTCTTTATGTTTATATTTATTTATGTTTATATACTCCGCATTTATAGCGAAACGCAGCAATAGGTTTTCATTAAATTTGACAGATATGTTCTTTTTTGAATTTCGCGTCGACATAGTCACAAGGTTCTTTTGAAATTTTGCATTTTAAGAATAATACAAAAAGAAAAGGAGTCTCCTTCGAACGCCAATATTACCGTAAAAATCAGACTTTAGAATTATTCATCATAAATCAGCTGTTGAGTGGTTTATAAATTGCATGCAATTACGCAAGCAATTCAATATCTCAATGTAACTTGGTGGAATAACAGCTGTTGTGTGGACTATTAATTGCATGTAGTGAGGCATGCAATTTGATAACTTATTGAAGTAGCATAGTACTTTCTCCCGACGTATCTCTGCTTTCAACTCGGTAAGCTTTTGATGATAGTAGCATAGCTGTTCACATCAAATTATTAGCATTGTCGATACAACAACCCAAACAGCCATTAGTCGTTTATCGGACCGATATCTCGCCGACACGACAGGAGAGGACAGAATTTACTCTGATGGACAGTAGGCCTATTAGAGGAGACTGTGGTTTATAACTGCGCAAGGTCTACTGTTCACAGAACTACTAGTACATAATTATTATATATATTTTGATGCGGCTGAGTTATTATCAGTATATTAAATACGATTTAGGTACAACATTTTCTTGATCTATGCGTAATAAAAGTCTCCATGGAATGTATATAATAATATATACTCTACAGTATAAGAAAAATAAATGGAACTTAACCACCACAAACTAGTGAATTGTACGGTAATGCATGATTTCGATTTCAGATATGGGCGAAACAATACAGGAGACCGCTGAGGAAGCGGTGGACAAAGTGACAGATAAGTTGACATCGACATTCAAGGACCTGACGTCAGCCGCTGAGGAGAAAGCGGCCGAAGCTGAGGAGGGAGCTGCTGAGGCGGAGGCCGCCATTGCTGAGGCCAAGGCACGTGCTGAGGAGGACATTGAGAACGAGGTGAGGCTGCTTGCAAAAAAGAGGAGGACAGCAAAAATGGAACTGGAATAGTTGGAATAAGGCTGTGCAAAGGCTAAAAATAAACTTTCTACAGGTGATATTTTTCAAAGTTTCTCGGCTTGTATATCATCAAGCTATCAAAATGAGAAAGTTTTCTTGACAGAACATTTCAAATTCGGTAGAGATAGACCCTTGAGATTTACAGGATAGATTCTTCATAGTATTGTTGATTTAGTGAAAAAAAATTGTATGAAAATATCAATTTTTGAGAAAGTTATTCAATTTACCAAAAATGACCAAGAATAACTCAACTGAAAGTTATTTTTGGTAAATTGAATAACTTTCTTAAAAATTGATATTTTTCAGAAAATTTTTGTTTCACTAGATCAACAATACTATAGTGTGGTCCACGTTATAATGTCAGTATTTGATTAAACATTAGTCTTGCTATCCTTGTCTATCATTCGACAAAGCTGATAGCACTATCCTTTTCTAGCTCCACAACGCTACCAGATCGTTATTCAACAATGTATAAATATAATCTGGCAAGGCAGAAAATCAGCAACGCCGTTCTTGTATCCTTTTTCACTGCCATTATAACGTGGACCTCACTATATGAAGAATCTATCCTCTGAATCTCATGGATTTATCCCTTACCAAATTTGAAATGTTCTGTCCCAAAAATTCAAACTTCAGGCGCTCATATCTCAAAAAGTAATGATCGGGAAAAAAATGTTTTCCCGAGAATTTTTTTTTCATTTTGATTTCTTGATGATATACAAATCGAAAAACTTTGAAAAATATCACCAGTAGAAAGTTTAGCCTTTGGTTTTGATAAGGTTTTTTTTAATAAGCCTAAGGTTTTGATCCTACTCATTTTAATTTTGAACTCGTCCGTAGCATAAAAGGTTTTATGACTAACCATTTTCTCAAAACACAAAGTAATACAGGGATGGGAAGGGCATGGAAGGGAGTTAGGAGGAGATTAAGAAGGCGAACAAAAACAGACAGACGTAATATGCAGATGTAGAAAAAAAAACATCTGCAAGTAGACGTGAGTAGACATAGGTAATAATGCAGACAGACGGCGGATGCCTATGTGCGTTGCAATATTTGAGTACCTGGGTAGGAATATTTCCTCTTTCTGTGATGTGATGTGATTTGAAATAATGTAGACCACATTTCTGTCACCCTTCTATCAAACGAGATTCCCTTCTATCAAAACAGATTCTCAAAAAGAGATTCCCTTCTATCAAAACAGATTCTCACAAAAAGAGATTCCCTTCTATCAAAAGAGATTCTCAAAAAGAGATTCCCTTCTATCAAAACAGATTCTCAAAAAGAGATTCCCTTCTATCAAAAGAGATTCCCTTCTATCAAAAGAAATTCTCAAAAAGAGATTCCCTTCTATCAAAAGAGATTCTCAAAAAGAGATTCCCTTCTATCAAAACAGATTCTCAAAAAGAGATTCCCTCCTATCAAAAGAGATTCTCAAAAAGAGATTCCCTTCTATCAAAACATAAGAATCA